>NC_071284.1:6970000-7127500 GCF_001660625.3 Ictalurus punctatus
ACAGTATTTTTCATAGACATCGTGACAGAAAATTACTGGGGGAAAAAAAAAAACCTCAGTGCTTGAAGCTGAAAATGTTGAGAAAGCTGTGGAGAACGACTTTTAGAAAGTAAGAAATCACCTTCATTTTGGAACAGGACAAGTACAATGAGTACAAAGAATCAAATAACCATTACAGTTAGTTAAGAATAAGGATTTTAAAAAGTGCTTTTTAATGGAAGAAAAGAGATAGATATTAAATTCAGGGCCGTCAATAGGAATTCTTTGCTGCCATACAGGTGACTTTATTGGCTCCCCATTTCTGTTTTCGCTCAGAACAGTTTTTATACCAGAAGGCTATGGAATTAAATTTGTATTGTACAAAGTATTGAACGTAAGCTTTTCAAGAAACAAATATATACAACGAGAAAGAAGAAAAACACATGATCTTCAAATAAACAGCATTCATTCTTAGCTACTTTATGGAGGAGACCATTTATGAAAACAAACCTAAACAAATCCATTAAACATTTTAATTTCGATATTTTTTGCGAATGCAAATGTAAAAAGTTATTCAATAAAGTTAGAGGACTTCATAGAAAGACACCGGTCCTGGATGTCCATGGTCAGTGATTTTACTGCATGAAGATTCATTCTGTCAGAGAGAAAGCGATTTCATGTTTACTCGTGTGTGAAAGAGACATCTTATTTTATTTAGTGCAAAGACAGTAATTTTAAATTAGGCTTTGAGTTATAGACTGTTTTTGAGCATGCACTCATGGGATCCTTCCTCATTGTGTTTTAATACGCCATTATGATGAAATGAACCTTCTGATCTCCATCTGTTTTGAAAGGAAAAAACTGAAGGAGTAAATTGCTTTTTCCATCGCTGGCTGATTTATTAAATGCAGAACGGTGAGTAGAAAATCCATAATCCCTTTCTCACATTGGATTTCTGGTCTTCTTTTTTCCCCCAGATGCCTTTAATAAAATCATGAATATTTATAATCACATAGATCATTTACAGCCATTACACAAAAGTCAGTTTTACTCAATTACCAATACAAGCTTTTAGTTAGTTCACAGTGAAAAACAGAGGACATTCATCAGTTCACTGCTTATAATGCTGGTTTGAAGTAAAGGGCGTCGAGAAAGACAGGATGTCCTCTGAAAAGGTCTTACAGCTTTAAACACAATATCTCAACAGCAATAATGACTCAAGCTCAGCGAGTCAGGTAGAATCACTGCCTTGTTGCGTGAAACCATTATCTCTTAAAAAAATTTGAACAGAATATATTTGCGTCATCATAAGCAAACATTACATGAACAAAGTAGTGTAAAATGTGGCACTGAGAGATTTGATTAATTGTACAATACAAAGTAATAAAATAAAAGATGCATAAAAACAAACCAAAATGAAGCAAAATAAAGCAAACAGTGACTTCCTGGACTGGATTATTAATGGTCCATTTTATGACCAAACAATCATAACTCAATCATGCTAGCTAAAAAACTGAAATAATGTGCGATGTCATAGCACTTCTACTTCATCTACAACTCATCTTCAACTCAGATTGTCGCAGGATGTTCTCGTGTGCGTGTGTTCATGTGGTTCTGCAGCAGATGTAAGCACTTTGAGTCCTTTATGTGTACAGGTCTGCATGACCTTTTCAGCATGTCTCAGCCCCAGTTATAAAAGTAGATCTTCTGCCAAATGGGCAAGTATTCCATCAATGGACCTGAGCAGACAGGAAGCAGACATGATGATGCCATTGCAGAGTAGCAAGTAAACATGACATTCTAAAGCAGGATATGGAAATATATATATCTCACTTACGTGCAACTAAACCTACTCCAGGAATGTAATCGGCTAAAAACCGGAGAAGGAAGAGGATCTTTGCTCTGTGGTTGTGGAGAAATAAGATCAAACAAACACTGCCTTAATAAAGAGTTTCCCAAAAGGCATTTGGTAAACAGTTCTCTGGTCTGATGAGACCAGAATTGAATTATGGCTTTGAAACAAAGCACTACATTTGGTCAAAACCCAACACTGCTCATCACCTTGAAAACACCACCACCACCACAGTGAAGCATGGTCATGGTAGCATCATGCAGAACGTTACTCTTGGCTAATTTAGTGCCAATTACAATAAATTTAAATGTAATTTTGAATTAAAAATGGGTGAATTCTTATGCAACTACACTTATGTTAACTTGTCAATAATTTAGCAAACTATCAGTTTCCTCAACCTTTTTTTTTTTTTGGTAGACTCATTTACAACAACAAGAATGTTAATTCATTAATTCTTCATTAATCAGGTTTAATACATACATTAATATTTCTCTGTGTTGTATTTATATTTTACTGTTTTTCCCCAGAAATTAATGTGATTCCAAAAATGTTGTCTAGGTGATACACAAGAGGAAAAATAACACAGCTTTTGGATCAGCCAAATTTCCAGCACTTCAAAAACATCTCAAATAGAATCAGTCACTACACAACACATGCAATGATCCCAAGCACTTCAGCCAGCTGCCTAACAAAAAAAAAAACCCACGTTAATCACGTTTTCAGTTTCCAGTCAAAGACGGGTTTAGATGAACATAAACATGAATGTTTTGATAACGAGCATATGGTTGGTTGTTGGAGTGAAAGAATACAGAGCATCTCACTGTTTCATGTGCTTTATAGCATTGCAGACCTTTAGCCTACTGTTAAGTTGCCAGTAAATTAAAGTTAGCGTACCCAATAGCCAGTTACAACAAGCTTAACAGTAAAAATGAGAAAACAGACAAAAAGACTAAATTCTACTCAACAGTGTTTATTTTACTCGTGTTAAATGACTAATTTCTCCTTTTTGGCTTCTTTCTTTGATCAACAGATGGATTGTGAATGTCAAGGAGCTTAATCTTTAATCTTTAAGTAGATTGAAGTCCTGCCCCACTGAAAGGCAATCACTGTCCAAGTGCAGCGCTAAGCCATACTCAGGGGCATGAAAATAATCAAAAAAGGGCCTGAAAGCATTCTTTTTCAGGAGGTGTTACCATCCATGTTAAGGAACGTGATTTATAATGTTCTTACTGGCTCTTATTTATTTATTTATCCATTCCTACTGCATTAATGGTTGAACCCATAGTCATCAGGCTTTTCAGAATTATTACTAAAACATGATTAAAAAAAGTTCATATGATGAAAATATGTATAGCCAGATACAAAACAGGAGGCATTTTGTTTATGTTAGTCCGTGTGCCTTAATAAAAAATAAAAAGTATGCGCTTACATGTCTACTGCTTAATAACGTACGGCTATAATATCGCCGCCTACTGGATAATTCACACAAGTATGCTATTTACACTGGTGTTTTAGGAAAGCATCATTCCTGCATACTACTCGGACTTGTTTTAATTCATTAAACAGATTTAACGATGCAAGTGTAATGTAATAAATTTTGCTTTTCAAGCAAAAGATAAACTAGATTATAAACTTTAATCGAACACTTACTTGGAATATCTGTCGTAGAAAGGTGAGCGGAGAAGATAGTATAGCAGGAGGAAGGCTCGTCTCCTCATCTCGGCCCTCTCTCTGCGGTTCAGCGTCTTCATCGTGTCAGACAACAAACTGAAACTGTCCACAAACAAAACATTGATTTATAAACTGACATATCTGGTCTAACAGACAGACAGAACGAGAATAGATGCTGTCTTTACCTTGTTATCTCCAAGATGCCAGAGATGAGCCACGGCTTCCAGGATTGTCTGCCACAAAGTCCTAGAGCGGTCACTGAGAGTGTACAGCATTAAGGAAAATACCTTAATACAAGTGAATATTTCTGGATACAACAGCAAAAACAGGTCAAAATCAGAATCCGTTTATTTATTTATTTTTAATTAACTTAAGTCTAACAAGACCACATTCTCACAGTTTCCCTAAAAAGAAATAAATGAAATAATTAATTCTTGCACTGCTTCTATACCATTAAGTAAGGGAAACGCTTGGGGTGTGCTGTTACTCTTACACCATAGCAATTTGCCAACAGTAAAAAAAATTTTTACTTATTGAAGAATGATACATCATTCTTTTCATCTGTTAATATTTACCACAAAACCAGTTAATTCCTGTTATCCTGTTATCCTTGCATTTTCACCCTGAAGACTTTCACGTATCGGAAAACTCAAATGAGCAGCCGTACAAGTCCCTGTGTAATCAAACCTTATTTTCATTGTTGTTCACTGATCGGCTTGCATTAGGATACAGTGCACTATGGGTCGAGCAATGTACAGTGATTCTGCAATAGTCTCCTGCAGGCCCAAAGGGGTGGGGCTTGCCTGTAGGTCCTCCTCCTGCTCCCTGAGCTTTCTCTCTCTGTGAGGATTACCCCACAGTCGACTCTGCAGTGAAGATGCTGAAGGAAGAAAATAGAGGTTCTTCTGTTAGTTCAAAGCACTGAAATACACAGATAAACATGCACAGACAGCAGCACTGGTCAGGGTCATTACCCAACCTGTGTCACCTGCCCAATTTGTGGTGCATCTTGTTACATTTTAAAACACTGCCTGATCTGTACTGCACATGACAACATGCTGCATTTTAAGATTATATTTAAGAGTTAGATTTTAAATAACAGTTTGACTTCTAATTTGCATTTTTAAAATTAATATGAGTCTATAGGCACTTATAGGTTTGGCCACAACTTTATCCTTACAAGTTTGCAAAATACATTGAAAATTACAGCATGTGGACTCTTCAGAAATATACACAGGACTTTTAAAGCGGTTTTAGCTCTGTCGATTATGACAGTCTCTTGTTAATTCGACTTTTTTTTTTTCCGCTGAGAGCAGGCTGATGGTTGAGAGGCAGGAATTTGGCCAATAGTTGCTGCAAGCCTTTTAGATTCAACCAATGGGTGTGCGAGAAGGTGGGAATTACAGAGAGGGGTTAAAGCAATGCAAACATGCACACACATGATGCAGTATTAGACCATAAGCACATCATAATGAAACTAAAGCCGAATCCTGGACAAATTTAGAAATCCCGGCCGGACACTTTTTTTAAGTGTGAAAAAGAGCTGCTATATTGCGTTTTGTCAAAAGATTCATTTCTTTGGTTTTAAATGAAAAAAAAAAAAATCCTGAGAGTATTCCCATTTTTTTTTTCAAAAATGTACCTGTAATCTGATTACTTTTTTTTTTTTTTTAACGTAACTGTAACGGATTATCTGATTAACAGATTATATTTTGTCTCCTGAATATATAACGCCGTTACATGTATTCCGTTACCCCCCAAGCCTGTGTATATATAAAGCATAAAGCATAAATGAACACAGAGGCAGCATCTGTAATACCTGATTTGTCTCCCATGTCTGATTTGGTGGCATGGATCAGGTAGTTAAGCAGATTAGTGGATTAAACAGCATGCCTCCTGTAGAAGCTTAACTTCCTGTTCAATTTAAAATACACTACAGCTGTGCTGTGATAGAAATATTACAACTTCTTACCACTTCTCAAAGGTCTCACCACTCTCCCTGAGCGCTGGCCGACGAATGTGACGTCTTCCTCCATGCTGCCCTGATCTAATTAGGGAGAGTTGTATGTAAGACACCACACCTTTTATACATTAATCAATTTTCATTCATAGATCTTCACTAACTGCTTTATCGTGGTGAATCTGGAGCCTGTCCCGAGAACACTGGAGTACAGCCTCTACAGTAGGGATGTCACGATACCAAAAATCTAGTAGTCGGTACCGATACCACCAAAAGTACATGATACTCGATACCAAAGTCAATACCACAGTGTGGTATAAAAATAAAATAAGAAAAATAAAATAAAAAAAAAAAACTCTCTTGGAGGACATCCTCCTCTGGCTGATACTGGCAAAGAGAGCGAGGGAGAGGGGGGAGGGTATTCTAGTTATCAAACACTGTCTGACAATGAGTCTCCGGATGTGCACTCCTAAACGCGCGCACACACACCTTATACTCTGAATGCAAGCATTACTTTAAATTCACTTGTGCTGGCAGGCCAAAAAGATTTATTACAAGCATGAACATTTAAATAATTATTTCTGACATTAGGCTACATTTTGCTGACAGGACACGGGCTGAATGGCGATACCAATCTATCACAGTGCTCCATGCGCAGACATTCATTCACTCATTCACACATAGGGGAAATTCAGCACACTCAAGTCACACTGGCATGTTTTTGGGACGTTGGTGGAAACTGGAAAACCTGGAGGACACCCACGTGGTCACAGGGAGAACATGAAAAAAAAAAAGCAGCACCATGCCACTCGGCATGCATTTAAATTTTGTAGACCACAAAACTATTACACGCTCTAACAACGTGAAGCAGTTTGGAAAAATTATGATGAGAGAGGACGAAAAATTTCTGTCACCCTTTACTGATATGCACTCTTACCTCTGCTGTAGAGCTGTGTGTCTCTATCCAGAGGGATTATGGGAGGTGATGTCTGGATGCCTGATTTATACCAGAAGAGCAGCAGGATGCGCAGGATAGCTCTGCGGACGTAGAGGAAGTGGAGAATGATGATTTCAGCGGTGGTGTTATCAATCATGCAATCCAGAGTGCTGCGCTTAGAGTCTTACTTTGCAATCTGAATGAGGACGACGACCAACCAGCGCCCGGTTTCTCTCCACAGCTTAGCGGCTCCCATCTCAGTGAAGACCTCCACACACTCCAGGACAGAAAGCCAAGTTAGCAGCCTCTGCTGAGAGAGAGACTATCGCAACACACACACACACAAACACACACACACACACACACACACACACACACACACACACACACACACACACGACTGTGAGCTGCTTTTGTGTAGGTCAAAAGTGCTGATACAGAGTATTTTCAAATGCCACCATAAACTCAATATAAGTTCAAGCTTTCTCTACGGAGCTCCATTAAGGCCAGTGTGAAAGAAGTCGAAGGTCATGAATTCCATCTCGTTTCCCCTGCGCCCCAGGCTGAGTGTCGCATTTATTGCACCACTGAAAGTGCCTCAGTCTGTAAATGTGTTTATTTCTGAACACCAAGGTTGGAAAACTCAATGATAAATATGTCGCTCTAGCACAAATGAAGAAATAAAGAGGTCTCTGGATACGTGGCTCCGACACACATTTTTCAGTATTAGACTCAATTGGTGTACAGAAATACAGTGTGGTGGGACTCGAACTTAAGCCAAAGATGGAGAATACAGGCAGCAATACAGTATTATGCATTTTAGAGATCTTTTGATGTGGTGAGATATATTGCGATATGTGACAATGTTATTGTAATACAATACGATTGGGCTGCTTTTGATTCTAGTATTTTCTGAAATACACAGTGGGGAAAAAAAAAAATGTAGCAGGCAGAAATCAACACACTTAAATGAGTGTGTGAGAGAGAGAGAGAGAGAGAGAGAGAGAGATACAACGAGGCACTACATTACAAGGACACTGCAATATAATAGGTCTCTTTGCAAGTTGATGGCTACAGGGATAGTTTATTTGGATTCTCAGTTATTATGTATTTTTTTGTTCACATAGGATAATAAAGAATGACAGGCACAAACTCCATGCCTTATTTACTGTGACTAGCAGGAAGAGGCCAGAGCTTTACTTTACAAATTTTTGTGAAAGAGGTTCGGCATATTAGCACTGAGGCCATGCCCTTTCACTGGGCTTGACAGGCACAGGGGCCACACCTCCTTTACTAGGATTGACAGATCAGAGGCGACACCCCATTTACTGCAACTGACAGGCATGAAAGGCACTGAGGCCAAATCTCCTATAATAGGCCTGACAGGCACACAGGCCATGGATCCTTCATTAGGATTGACGGACTCAGAGGCCAGACCTCCTTCACAGGCATAGAGACTGCACATCTTAGCTTCTGTTTACTATATTTGGCATCATTTTGTTTTTGGGGATTAGCCTATCATAATGCAAACACTACACTGTCTATATACTACACAGGGCAAAATGTAGTCAATGATGAGCTTGATTGATTTTCCCACTGTTCTGCTTCTTGAGCAGAGGACACCATGTTCCCGGTCGACTCTCAATGTTCAACTCATCTCCAAACAACTTTATATGCGTTACTATGCCAACAACACACAGGCCCACTTCTTTCTATCAGTGGCTTATATAAGTGGACTGACTGCCATGGAAAAAAAAAAAAGAAAGAAAGAATGCAAGAAAGAAATGGAGAAAGACAGACAGAAAGTGGGATGAGACAGAGCAAGAACATCCACAGGAAATTACCACAGGCAGAGTCTTGGAGACAGCCTTCCTAAGAATGTCATCATTCAGCAACACCAGCAGATTTGATGCTGAATACACTGCAAAACAAAATAGGCAAAGTATTCAGGGCAAAACGAGGCATTGACACCATTCGATTTCTTAACATGTTAGTGTTTCCCAGTTTTTACACACCGTATTCAACTCATCCTCGAATTACCATGTGTTCCTGACTGCATGATTGCCTTACAGTGCATTAGAAAAAAGAAATTTGCTTACAATTGTATATTACGTCTGGCCTCGCAGCATTAAAGCACTAGTTGTAATGTTTATTTCCAAAAACAAGTCGCCTTGTGAATGAGCTTTGTGAAAGCTGGTTAATGTTCAGGATGCCAGAAAATCATCCACAAGCTTATACGGTTACATCAAACACACATTTTTTAGTTAATCACCACAAATATGCACAGGAACATGATTTCAGCTTCCGGCAGTTGTTCTGTCATTCACAGAGCCTTGCTGATTTTTTTTTTTTTTTTTGTCGTTCGTGTTTATCAGCCCTTAAGTTAAGCAAAGTCTACAGAATACAGCAGACTTTCGCTCTTCCTACAGATTGTGTGTCGTGACCACACATGAAGTCTGCTCATTGGGTTAATTATTCAACTGTCTAGACACTTTAATTAAAACTGCAGGATAAGGACAAAACATTGCATTGTAATTAGATTTCTACATCAAACATGATGTGCAATTAAATTAGCCCTAAAGGAGGAAGTCCGGAGGTGTAACAACATGTTAATGTTAAGTTGTTCCTCACCGATTTGTTTTGCATTATATTATTGAAAAAAAACAACAAACAAACACAAATGCCAAATAGCAGTTTTCATTTGTTAAGCCTTGTTGAATCCAATTAAAAGATGATTAACTTGTCAAGTAATACACGTGGATAATCAACTAATAAACTGTATGTTCATAAAATTCATAAAAACTCACCAGAATCTCTCACCTGGAGCATACTTTTGCCCAAGAGCACATTTTACACGGCATTTGCATGTTTTGCCTTGCAGCATAGCAAAGACCAATACAAAAAAAAACCCCTAAATATTATTAATATGGTATTTTTTTAAATTTAATATGAATTAATCAGATTTAGCAAATGTGTAATCAGTTCATCAGGTGTGTAAGAATAGGGAAAACACTAGTTTTACTACATCATGCAAGGAACTAATGTACCTCCTATCCCACACAGCATTGTGGGGGAACCTGAAGCCTATCCCAGGAAATTGGGGACACCCTGGACGGGGTGCCAACCCATCACAGGGCACAATCAAACACACATTCACACAGTTCACTCACTCACACACACACACACACACACACACACACACACACACACACACCAGACAATTTGGAAATGCCAATCAGCCTACAATTCATGTCTTTGGCCTGGGGGAGGAAACCAGAGCATGCAAGCTGCACACACACAGAGCAGAGGTGGGATTCGAACCCCAACCCCAACCCCAACCCCAGAGGTGAGAGGAAAACGTCCTAACCTCTAAGTCACTTCCTCACAGTGAACACTAATCATATAATGTTTATAGAAGTGAATCTTACCCAGCTCTGAAAGTTCATGAGAGTCTGAAAAGCGTCCTGTAACAGGAAAACAGAAGTTAGAAAAGTTTTCCATCCATGTCATCATGCTTTAAAGTTATTGCCTGCGTCCCAAACCGCAGATTACTTAGTGACAAATTGTTACATAGTTTGCGGATTGGGACGCGTCCCATAATTGAGCAGGTGTCCTGGGCAACTAGTACGCAAAAATGATGACACATCCAGTCTTTAGGACTAAAATCCTGCACTGAAACATGACAACTTGGCTTCCAGGCTTCACCAAACATTTTAACACCATTTTTACTTTCACTTCCTCGAAGCCTCTGACCTGCTATTAGATAAGAGAGAGTCCGCACTGCGCTCTCCAACTGCGCCGTAACACCCGGGTTCCGGGTCACATAATCCCGGTAGCGGTCATAAAGATGTGCAATCTTCTCTAAATAAAGTCTAGACATCTGTGCAGGATAATTAGCGCAACAACACAAGGGGAAAAAACCATTAATTAAAAAACACGCAACAGAATGTGAATGGCACTTCCGCAAAGCAATGCGCTTCCGGCAACAGCGTGACAACTTCCTGTTGAAGGTGGAGAGGAATTTAAAGGGGCCGCGCACCATATATTCGTTTGAAGCAGAGCTGTGGCCCAAACCGCACTTATGGACTATTCTAGACTTTTCGAGTATGCATAACTGACTAGTCTGTTAACATTAAGAAATAAAAAAATATGTACTATTTTTTGTAATTTAGTTTTGGAAAAATTACATAAAAAAAACACAAAATTGGTATTACCAGTGAAAAAAGGTTAACAACTTAGTAAACACACTTACAGGGTAGATTAGAAAGTTTCCTTGCCTTCTCACAGCTCCAGGGTTACTGTATTCACACATTCCCATGTTCACATGTATGGGTTTCCTCCGGGTTCTCCAGTTTCCTCCCATCTCCTAAAAACATGCCAGTAGGTGGACTGGCTTCACTAAATTGGCCCTGTGAATGAGTGTGCAACTGTGTGTATTTAATACCTTTACATACTTTGGACTGGCATCCCATTCGGGCCCTGCTGAAAAAAAGAAAAGAAACCATCACAGAAATTATACTGGTTTCCACTACAAATACCAGTACAAACCATCAGCTCCACTAGACATAACATGAGACAACAAGAGACCCACAGGGACCATTACAATTTCCATTTAAACCAGTACAATTCTCATTATAACCATTAAAACCATTACAAATTCTATGAGGGTTTCTATTGTTTTTGTTTTCAACAGGTGGATGTTTCTTTACCTCATTCCCAGTGTTCCTGCGATATGGGATCCACCATGACGCTGACCAGGATAAGGAAATTAATGAAGATGATTGAATGAATATACAGTCACTCCTTTCTTTCCTTCAGTCTTTCAGTCTTACACTCCTCCCCATCAAATCTTAACTGTCCAGATGCAAGAGTATTATCACAGAAGAGATGTCTTATTACAGTTGCCACCCTGAGAAATTACATACAGTAGGAATATAGCTTCAGTGATGTTTTAGGAAGTGTTTGTACTGGCTGCTGTCTCAAGCTGTTATATAAAAGTTTTTAACAGTTTCTCTCAAAACTGGCATTTTTAATGAACTGTAAATTCCAATAAATAATATATGCAGCATAGCAAACAGTGTTAGCATAATTAGCCCCCAAAGCAATTTCCCTTAAATTTAACAGTCTTCTTGTGAACAAACCTATATTTGTTAGCTTAGCTACTTGATTAATATTAGATTTTTTATTATTATTGATAATGGTGCATTAACCTAAAACAATCATCTACATGTTTAGCATTTAGTATTGTCACAGAATTTGAGGCACAGCATAGAGATGTCTCAAATCAAATTTTTATTATTTTTTTAAACAAATTATTAACAAAATCTGTCTAACTTAAAAATGTGCTACACTTTCTCAGTTATAAAATGTCCATTCTCTATTTAAGTGAGCATTGTATATAATTAAGAGATTCATGTTATAATATTTGAGTTATGGTCTCAAATATTTCCTTCATATCGGAGCACCCTATAAAATATGCAGTTAGCTTTTACAGTGTTAAGTGTGTTATAATTTGCACACAATTGTAGATGTAAAAATAGGAAACTTTGGAAAACCTTACGCCAACATAAAATCCTCTCTCTTTTAGGGAAGACGCCTGGTTAAAAATAGCCAGGCTAGGTAGGCTATATTCACTGAATGGTATTTTATAAAGACCACTTTACCCCTAAACAGTAGGATAATTCTTTTGAAATCTGCTTGTCAATGGGACAGCTGAGACTGGGATTAAGCAAACAGCAGATGTTTGTCCTGGAATTGATTTCTCTAGGTTTAAAAACAAGTTGCTGTGGCTGTGTTTTATTTATTTATTTATTTATTTATTTATTTATTTATTTATTTATTTATACGCCAGAACACAGCAGTTGTGCCTTTTCTTCTGGTCCTGCTTGACCAATTCATGGATTTGTTGTGCTGTAGAAGCAAATCAGTTTCTGCTTCCTCCCGATAAGCCCACTTTAATATTTAATGTAATAGCTAATGAACACAAGAGGTTGGAAACCTAACTTTAAAAACATGTCCTTGCCATGAGATGAATGTACTCGCTGATGGCGCATTTTAGGAAACTCTGCATTTCAGTATGCCTCATGGCAGTTTGTGGGTTTTGAGTGTTTTAGTCAAGAAAATACCACCATGGGTCTTAATAGCCTATTAGGTCTTAATGTTCTCCATTGCGATGAAGATCAGCCTACAGTGAACTCAAGTGAAAAATGAATTAAATTTGAGAATAATAATGTCATTTTTGTTGATGCAAATTACTACAGTATTGGAGGCCTTTCAACTTTGAGCCTGTAGATTATAAACTTCAAACTTAAAAGGATTTGGAGCAGTCATTCTCTTCAGTACATCATATAATGAAATAAGGATGTGACACAATGCCACTATCTGTATTGGTTTAGTGCTTCTATTTAGTTTGTGTGTGTTTAGTGTATTTGTTCATAAAAATATGGATTTATATTTGGACTGAAACACGAAGGGGGTGTGACCTAAACTGAAAGGTTATTTTATTTTAGTTTATATTTTTTTCCCCACCCACCAGCCAGGTCTCCCCATCATACAAGCTACCAATCAGAAAGGGGGAGGGCAAACACGTGCCTCCTCTAAGACAGGACAGTGCCATCACAGAGCATCGTAACACATTTGGACGAGAATGCTATCTGACCTCTTCCTCATGCACAAGCTCACAGATGCCCATGATTAGCTAGTGTCACTCTGATTGACAGTGGAGAGAGATATGCCATCCCACCCACCCAGACAGCATGGACAATTTTGCTACCATGGCTCCTGGCCATTGATGGCTGTGGCAGCTGTTTTTAGTTTTTAACTGTTTTTAATCCCACTCACGCAGTTAATCATGCAGTTATTAATAATAATAATATTATTAACATTTTCTAATGAATTGAATTGGTTCTGTTTCCGAAAACGTAGGCCTAACAAACTGCGAGCCTAATTTCAACCACCATGACACAGACCAGGCAGTTACTAAGGATGAATGAATGAATGAATGAATGCTGTAAATGAATTATGCAAACCTCCTGCTCGTGTGACTTTTTGTGGCATTCCATGAGATCCCAGTCTCACTGCACACCTGTAGTCATGCAAACCTTTCTCGCAAGTTATCTAAAACAAATAAACAAGCAAACAAAACTCCCGTGAGTCCTATTCAGATCTGTATTTTAAATCAAGTAGATCTTTATTATCATCACAGAGATATACAGTGTGCAGTACAAAAGTGAGATGAAATAACATTTCTCCTGGACCCAAGGTGTAAGAAACAATTGTATCTGTTTAGAACACATCATCTGTTCATTCTGAATAACATATTTGTATTTAGTTACATTCCTATATTGAATATTGTGTAGTGTTCTAGTTGAACTTCACAGTACTTGTTTGGCATAAAGTGACTAATATTACACATAGAAAACACTGGGTAGTCATGCGTGGACCTATTCATTTGTCATGGACCAAGTGGCGAGTGGATATTTTTTAGTCTGATACTTTGTGCGTGCCCGCTTAGTGACCTCTAAATCTGATTAGCAACCAGCATTAACCTACAGTAATGAACATTACATCATTACAACATTAATCTGAAATGGTATACAGACAAGAGATGAGCTAAAAAATGATAAATATAGCCATGTCATACTACCAGGAATGATTATACAGAAAGTACTTAGTGTAATAAAAAAGGATTATAGAACTCATCTCATATAGTGTTTACACAGAGCGACCTCTTCCACTTTGGGAAAAGCTTAGAAAGCAGAGAAATGCATAATGATGCGAATACTTTCAAATTTAAGGTAGTTTTTAGAAACATAGTGAAAGATAAGAATCCAGAGGCAAAATAGCCTCCATTTTAACCAGAGCTTTTCCCGAGAATATTATTACCAGCCGAGGATGGATTGTAAGTATAGACTAAGCATTATCCCAGGAGAGAAGATTAGAGCAGTCAGAAATCTCATTTTGTCAATTTAAACCCTTGGAGCTGTAAGACCAGGCCTTCCCCGATGGATCTACAGCCAGCCTCGAGTCTGAGGAATGACACTTATGATCTAATAGAGCAGTTTGATGACAACTCTGTCTCAAGAGCATCGCATTTCCTGTCATCCATCAGCTACAAGTGATCATTAAGATGGGAAGGAAGTGTATTTTAGGAAAAGGAATAACAAACAAAAGTAATAAACACACAGTACATTAAAGCAATGATTCGAGGGGAAAAAAAAGAAATTTGCACACCCTCCTCCTTCCCTCAAATGTATGTTTGTTGACCAACATTTGCTTATTTAATTTTGTACTGGAGCTATAGTAAGATAAACCAGTGTCTATCCTACCCACCATCATTACATAACACAAGCCCAAATCTTTATATAATGATGTATATAACACTCATACGTGGCATAATCTCATTTTAAAAGCTACAGTGCATCAGATTTTCTTTGTTATAAATGAATAAAATTATGCTCACTGAGTCAGGGAACAAAAAATACTATACAATCTGATTTACTGAGTTGCTGGGAGTCACCCTGACAGTCCTATAATAGTAAATCATAATCAGCACTATGTCAGGGGTGGTGTGTCAGAATTGGCTGGAAATCTGTACGCATACACCATACACCATATGCCAGTGCTGATTCATAGAAAAATCCTCACGCTCCAGAATATTCAGTCTGTGGTAGTTTCCCTTTGGGAATCAAATGACTAATATGTAAGTATGCAGGCTGAGAGATGTATATATTATGTAATAAATTAAACACAATGGAGCATGTTGTTATAGCGAAATAATGAACAATGGGGTGGTGTGATGTGGAGGACTCAAAGTGGATGATTATATTCCTATAACAGAAAGTCTTAAAGTGTTTTATTCCACATATACCACAGAAATGTGCCAATGCTATCGATTTTTATTTATTACATTTTTATACTTGTCATGCACGGTGACTTAGTGGTTACACAGTTTGTTTGCATGATGGTTTGTTTAGTGTCCTGTGAAAAGGTGGCACCCCATTCATGGTGTCCCCTGCCTTGTTCCCTCGGTGTCTTCTGCCTAGTTCCTTGGGATAAGCTCCAGGCCCCTGTGCGTAGGATAAGCGGTATGGAAAATGGATGGATAGATAGACAGGTGGATGTTACTGAGCAACAGCAAAGCCTGAAGACTTTCTTGTGCTGGAAAACTTAAAGTTACAGCATTATCTCTGATTGTTACAAAGCACTGACACTGGAGACTCCTTCCACTAACGTTAAATAAACATCTCCTCAAGGATTACTTCAACAGTTACACACAATTTTAATCAGTTTATGTGGTGTGTCTGCCATACACTCCCTATGAATTAACTACAGAAAGCATAATGTATTAGAATGAGTACATTCATTTAAACTTGTGATTTGACAGAACTATTGTCTGAGTCGTATTATTATAGATAATTAATCAATACCTCCATCAATCGAGAACCCTGTGGTATAAGCTACAGTACAGTAAATACAGTGCCTTGTTAATAATACATCTATTACAGTCTAAATCTAAATCAATTTCCAGTGAAGTTTTTTTTTTTGCTGTCATTGCCTGAAAATTCCCACCAGATTGCTCTAGGATAGGCCTGAAGCTCAAATGTCCTCTCTCTCTGTCTGTATATGAGCATCAGTTGCCATAGTACTGCATTAAAAATGTCCTGTACTGTGCCGACAGATGAGAATCTCCTTTATATAGCACTCAAAACACTGGGGAGGCTTCTGATTGGCAGGAATCCTGAAGTTTACTCTTTCACCCTAAATAATTAACCACTGTCCACAGTTAATAATTAACTACATGTCATTTTGATATTTTGTAATTTTGGTATGTGTCTCTGGATAGAGAGATAAGGGATGAGAGAAGAAACAGAGGTACACCATAATTTTCACTTCCAACATAGGTCTAGATTACAGACTAATTTTATTCTTGAAATTGTCTCTATTGGCAGATCATTTTGTTTAATCCAGGAATTTATTTCTAGAAAGAAATAAGAGGTTTGAAGATCATAAAGGTGTGTTTTGGCAAAATTCAGATGAGCTTTAATGTTCTTCTGGGTTAGCAGTGGTTTTCACCTCACCACTCTTCCATGGATGCCATTTTTGCCCAGTGTCTTTCTGATAGTGGAGTCATGAACAGTGATTTTTATTGATGCAGGAGAGGCCTGTAGGTCCTTTGATGTTGTCCTTGGGTCTTTTGTGACTTCCTGGACGAGTAGTTACTGTGCTCTTGTAGGAATTTGAAGGTCGGCCACTTCTGGGAAGGTTCACTACTGTGCCGAGTTTTTCCATTTGGAGATAATGGCTCTCACTGTGGTTCACCTTCTTCCTCATCATTTCTGGAATTTCTTTCAATTTTGGCATATTGTGCTACTGGGTAAGACCTTTTAACCAACTTATTTGATTTAATTGAACAGGGCTGGAATTTTCACACAGGCCCAGTTGATATTGGATAATTTTTTGCTTATAATAAATAACATTATCATTTAAAAATTGTATGTTGTGTTTTCTCAAGTTGCCTTTGTTTTATTTTAGATTTTGTTTTTGAAACTATTTAGTATGAGATATACACAAAAACAGAAGAAATCAGGATGGGGCAAATACTAGTGCTTTAGTTTTCTCAATTGCTTGTATTACCACATTAGTTTTTCAAGATGGCTGTTATTACTGGATTAGTTTTACATAGATACTTGCATAGCTAACATAGATACAAAGCAGGGAGGACCTGCTGTGCTGCTGCTTGTTGAAAATGTATTATATGTATTTAGTCAGGTTTATTAGGGCAGTTGATGCATATTTTAAGAATAAAAAATATTGTTAGCACAGCCACTGTTAGCTGATATCTACCTACATTAGCCTCATAGCATCAGTACAAAACTGAAGAAGCAAACTTCAGAAGCCAAACATGCCTTGGTTGATGCCTTGGTTAAATGTGTAACACTGATTTATTTGACTCACACTTTAATGCAGATTCCAATCTATGCAGAGTGATGCAGGTAAAACAGAAAGAGACACAACCAAACCAAGAGGTGCTATTTCTCAGGAGAGCCTCAGACACTAGTCCAGAAGCAGTTAAACCGTGACTGATACAATGAAACTGAAGCAGACGTAAACAGCATTTATTGCAATGATATTAATAATAATAATAATAATAATAATAATAATAATACATGTAACAGTGAGGTGGTCAATGATAACCTCAACAGAACCTCAAAAGGAAAACATCTACATAGACATAAACAGATGGACCTAAGAAAGAGAGCTGAAAGTTTTTATTATGGTGCTTTTGGAAGAGCCAAGGGAAATGCAGCAATTCAGGTTCTGTGGTGATTTCATCTAAATGATATGCTAATCAGTTAGAATCTGTCCTTATTTTATTTGAAAGAAATACTCCAGAGGCTAAAACCTTTTCCACAGGCTGCCCGAATTCCCTGCATTTTACATAAAGAAAGAAAAGTAAAATTCCTCAGTCCTCTGCCTCGGCTTCTCTTCTCTCGCAGACCGATGCCTTATGCAGATCTCTTTCTCGGTGGAAATGGAGATGGAAAAGCAAGGCGGATCGAGGGGATGGCGTCAGCTGCACATACCCTGTTGCTGGGTGTGTGTGACATACGGCTGAGAAAGCAATCTCACGGTAATGAAATCTCCCGTGCAAACGTACACCTGGCCAATCTCGGCATAATGAAAGTTAGCCAACACAAACACCTGGGCTGAGGTGCAGTGAGATGGGCTGGAGGCCGAAAGGCTCTGACACACACCTCCCTTCAGAGAGCGTTCATTCAGACAGAGACAGAAAGGTCCATGTGGGACCTGTCTGATTAGTTGAGTAGTCATTATGCTGCTGTGGCAGGTAGGACAGATTGAGGCAGGCAGAGAATAGAACATCCAGGTAAAAGAAAGGCTTAAAATAAAGACATGCAGGTATTTGAAGCCAACAGGTGAAGAGTTTTTTTTCTCTAAATGAACGTTTCACTTTTCAGAGCAAGAATAATAAACAGCATATTAATTACTACTAATATAAAGGTCTAATCCCTGACCAGAATAAAGTAGTTACTGAAGATGAATGAATGTTTGAATGAATAAATAAATGATAAATTTAATAAATCAAGGGCCACAATGTTTCAGGTTCAGGAAATTCAGTTTGTTAAAGCCGGGGTTCCAGTCTCTGCTTCTCTGCTCCTTTTGTGTGTCTGTGCCACAGAATTTCCTTTAAGACTGCATGCAAAGGCGCAACTTCCTGTAAAATTTCATTGAAAATGCCACAATTAAATGTTTAACAGCATGACTACATTACTCATCACTCAAACAGCAATTAGAATATCCGCACTATTTCACAGCACTGCTGTTTATATAATCTATTTTCTGTGGCAGTAAGAGCATCCTGAGTGCATTTGCAGAAAAAACACACCAGGATGTAATGGACAGCATATTTATATATTCTGTCCATTACATATATAAGTACAATATATAAGTATTATTTATTAAGTTGTGTGTTTTTTTTAATGATGTTTGTTTAGACCTTATAAAAAAGTATAATTGGAACTGTAAGTGTGAGTGTAATATATTTTATTATATATTACTATATACAGCCCCCTCTGAAACTATTGGAATGACAAGGCAAAATTCATTTGTTTGTGGTATGCACTTAAATTAAATTTATGGCATTTTGGAGACACCCTTACGTTTATCTAATTTATACAACTGAGCAATTGAGGGTTAAGGACCTCGCCCAAGGGCCCAACAGTGGTAGCTAGCTGGGGCTTGAACTCCTGACCTTCTGATCAGTAATGCAGACCCTTTAACCTTTTTGAGCTTTTATTTTCTGGTATTTAAATCTAGATGTGTTAAACAACATAAACATACAGCCTTCTGTATCAGACTACCCAATTTTTTAGGTGACCAAAAGTATAGGAACAGAACAGATAAGTCTTGAAGTAAATTAAAATAAACAACACTTAATTTTTGGTTGCATATCCCTTGCTTCAAATAACTACATCAAGCCTATGACTTATTGACATCACCAAATTGATGGTTTCTTCATTTGTGTTGCTTTTCCAAGCTTTTACCACAGCCTGTTTCAATTGTTGTTTGTTTCAGGGGGTTTCTCCCTTCGGTCTCCTCTTCAGGAGGTGAAATGTATGCTTAACTGGGTTAAGGTCTGGTGATTGATTTGGTCTAAAACCCTCCACTTTTCCACAAGTCCTTTGTTGAGTTGGCAGTGGCTTTTGGATCATTGTCTTGCTGCATGATAAAATTCCTCCCAATTAATTCGGATGCATTTCTCTGTAAATTACCAGACAAAATTTCTGGATTCATTCTGCTGCTACCATCATGAGTTACAACATCAATAAAGATTAGTGATCCTGTTCCAGAAGCAACCAAGCAAGCCCAAGCCATAACAGTACCTCTACAGTGACTCTACCATGTGTTGCAATCATCAGATTTGAATTGAGTGTATGTTTTTAAAAATAAATTAAATTCACAAATTAAAACATCAAATAATGTGCTTTAAATATAGTACAGGGTGAATTGAATTTTCAAGTGATTCTTTTTTCCTATGCATTTTCCTCATTGTCCCAACTTTTTCAGAATTGGGGTTGTATAATATGTTTTAGGTCACATTTATGCAGAAATATAGAAAATTTCACAATCTATAAATCACAAACTTTTAAGCACAACTGTATTTTATGTTTCCTTCCATGTCAGTATGGAAGTTGTCTTTCAGATATTTTCCCTCCAGAAATTCAATTGTCTGTAACAAGGAAGTGGATTTTATTTGTTATATTTTAGCCTGTAATACCCCTGAAGCTCAAAACCTAAAAGTAAATTCTTTAATACATGCCTGTGTTGTGGAATCATTTCACCTTGTGGGGTAAACTAATATTAACCTCAACCTTAGTAACCAAAAGGATTTAAATTTTTATTTATTCATTTATTTTTTTAATGAATAAAAGAAACAGATATCGTATCACTGTAGGTACAAAAACTACCTCTCATTTTCTCTTACTTTATTTAGTTAGATTGTTTCATATATTGTGAGATATCAGTGAGATTTGATTACCAATTGTGCAGCTGATAGCATCAGGACAGACATGATGAAACACAACCCTGCTGAACTGCACACAGCTGTAACACACCCAAGATTAATATCCTCAATCTCTAACAGTAGATATAACTCCAGAAACTAGCGTGGCATCTGTGTGAGCAGTAACGTGGGAGAGGTTTTCTGCAGTATTATCTAATCTTGGCATTGCTAACAGTGTCCTGAGAAAGAGATTTATCAAATGACCTCAATACGGATCATGTCTGTAGCCTACAGCACAGAATCCCAGCAAATATAATGTTTTATTCTATTATTATAATATATGTTACCTTCAAGTTTTTTGGCACACAAGACTCATTCATCTTTACATTCATGGCATTTGGAAGGTGCCCTTATCCAGAGTGACTTAATTCAGGGGTTCCCAAACTTTTCCAGGGCAAGGCCCCCCAAATGGCATTAACATTTGACCGAGGCCCCCCTCTTACAAGATGCCTTTAAAAATACAGACTTCTGAATATACCCCCCCCTTTTAAAAAAAATAATTACATCTTACATCTTTACATTACATTACATTAGGAATTGATTGTGTGTGTGTGTGTGTGTGGTTATCTGAGAGTGAGAAAGAAAAAATCATGTATTTATTTATTTTTCACACCAAATTGTTGAGGCCCCCCAGGCGCCCTCAGCCTTTAATAAGTGCTTTATCATCCTCAGGGTCATGGTGGATCCAGGGCCTAGCCCAGGAACACTGGACACGAGGCATACACCCTGGATGGGACACCAGGCACCATGCACACACACATTCACACACTCATTCACAGCTAAAGGCAAGTAAGAGTAGCCAAACAGTAACCTGAGCTCAGGATTCAAACTGTGAGGTGGCAATGCTACCCGCTGCCTCCGCACATAAGACTATTTTATCAAATTATAGAAGGTGGGAAAGGTGGCAATGTATATGACCTCAGGATATGTTTTTAAATTGTAAATGGAATAAATACACTCATCGACCACTTTATTAGGAACACTTATGCAATTATCATATTAGCATGACTGATTTGATAATTGCATGATGTCGCAGCAAGTTATGCAAATACAGGTGAAGAGCTTCATTTAATGTTCACATGAAACATCAGAATGGGGAAAAAATGTGATCTCAGTGACTGATTGTGGCATGATTGTTGATGCCAGATGGTCTGGTTGGAGTATTTCAGAAACTACTGATCTCCTTGAATTTTCATGCACAATATTCTATAGAGTTTACACAGATTGGTGCAAAAAATAAATGAACAAACAAACAAACAAGCAAACAAACAAAAAAACATCCAGTCAGGGACAGGTGGAAATGCCTTGTTGATGAAAGAGGTCTGAGAAGAATTGTCAGACTGGTTCGAGCTGACAGGAAGACTATGGTAACTCAAGTAACCACTCTTTACAACCATAATGAGCATAAAAGCATCATAAAAAACAAAACAAATCAAACCTTAAAGTGGATGATCTACAATAGCAGTAGCCCATATCTGGTTCCACTTCTGTTTGCCAAGAACAGGAATCTGACGCTACAGTGGGAACAGACTCACTGAAACTGGATAGTTGAATATTGGAAAAGGACCAGGTGAAGTTCATCCTTATATTTGTTTCCTTGCCCTCAGACTGTAGCGACCTGTTGTACCCTTTTGGTTGGCATGTGTAATAATTTTACATGCTCTCAAGTACAAAGAGCAAAAATATGTGCCAGGAGTGCAGTTATGATCCCGTTTTCTCGCCTCCAGATGTCTGAGGTCTGTTTTGCAAGATGCGATTGAATCCTCTTTATTGCTCTTGGGTGACACTAGTGGTGCAATAACCCTGACATGCATGCACAGATGATTAGGCATCAGATGATTAGACCAGGCTAATAATTTTTTAAATTCTTTTTGCACAGTTTAATCACGTTCCTATTCACAAAACAGCTTTCTAACTGGCTAATAATCATTAAGATACTTTAAATGTCATTCATCCTAAAATGTCTGAGCATAGACCTGATTATCACTAACAATCACAAATAATTTTTTTTTCCTCCTGGATTTGACTTCACTGTTCGGCTCTATATACTGGCAGAACTGGTCCCTTACATGGACATGGAAAACATGGACAAAACAAAACCAGAATCTTTCAAAAGAAAGCCAAATCTCAGAAACATCTGTACTCAAAAGGTCAGGGACAAACCGTGATTGTTTTATCCTGAAAAATCACTGCTTCAGTTTAATTAAAAGCTATTTATGCAAAGTGAAATTTCTGTCAAATTGAGTGGAAATTTTTACACTTTTTCACAGTGTAATCATGTGTGTTGCACTCTGAGATATTTGAGAAATGCTTAGTAGTGAATATCCTGTAGAGTCCCTGATTGCTGAATTCTGAAGAAATATATTAAAAGTTAAAAAGAAAAACAACAAGTAGCCTAATGCATGCAGAATAGAATTAGCTGGATTAACACTGATTCTATCCATTCAGAAAAGTTCTAAATATGTAGTAAACAAAGCACATGAAGCCAAATTAACTGCTAAAAACCCAGACGCCCTTAAACCAAGTTTGGCTTGTTCTGAGGCTAATAAAGCCACTAACACTTAACATACAGCAAAGTCAGACCAGTGTAGCTGAAGAAACTCACATCATTCATTCATTCACCTTCAGCAGTAACATTTCATCCTGGTCAGAGTCATAGAGTCCCTCGACATAAACTGGACATCAAGTGGGAATACAACTTGGATTGGATGCACCACACACACACACACACACACACACACACACACACACACACACACACACACACACACACACACACACACACACACACATTGAGACACAGGGACAATCCAGTGTAGCCAATGCACCAACTGGCATGTTTTTTGGAGGTGGGAGGATCTGGAGTAAATCGACACAGTCACAGGGAGAACACGCACAGCACATGGGTGAGCCCTGGCTGCCCACAAATTAAAGGGTAACAGTTTGTGGTTACTATAAAAAGCATGGGCTGCAGAAAGAGATTCACTTTCTCCTTTATTGTGAACAACTTTCAGTCAGCACAGTGCCGAGAAAATTGCCAAATTACCTTTTAGCTCACAGACGATGAGAAATAACAGAATATTTTTAGCAGAGGCACCCACAAAAAACAAACAAACACATCATACTGTAACTATTGTTGCTAAATTTGTCACAGTACAAATATAGATATAGTGTGTGTACATACAGGATATTGTGTATGTTTAAATTGTCAGTTATTCTGCTTACTTACCCTAATACAGATAATGTTGATGTCTGAAACTGCTTTGACATTATTTAGGATAATAAATTGGTCAGAAATGACATTTAAACAATTTCCCCCTTGCCCCAAATGTAGCTGATCAGTCAGACGATTTAAACTTTGGGCCACATGTCTTGTATTTGCCTTTACAACACTGCTGGCAGACATTTACGCACCTCCTTCTACCCACAGTGACACCAAACTATGAGCTGTGTAAGAAAGTGTTTCCGACTTCAACATGGCAGCTACCATTTTTTTTGTCCATTTTTATACATAACCAGCCAATGTAATGTAAATTGATGATGTAGACACTGATTTTGCACAAGCTAAGCAAGAACCTACACACCTACCTTAATTTAAAAAAAAAAAAAAAACATTTGGAGACAAGTGCAATAATGAAATAGAGTCTCTCAGTGACTAAGATTCTCTAGGACCATTAAGTTGGGAGTGTTAATTTACTGTTCCAGGAAATCAACATCTAAACTTTTAACTTTTTAAAATTCCAGCTCAAAAAAGTCATCACAGAAGGAGTTCAGGAACACACATCTAGAAGCACATCAAGCAACACTGAAGAGTGTAGTTGTACTCCCAGGAATCCATTAGCATTTGGCGGGTGCCTTAATCTCTTCAAATTTTCATTACGCATTCAGAGTTCTCCATATTTGTAATGCATCAGAATAACAGGAAAACTCTGAGTCATGGCCATTTTCAAACAGATATATGAAGACAATTAGCAAAAAGGCACTTTTCAGTTTACAGTCTTAAAAGACTGTCATGGATGTCATAAGACTTCCTTGTATGAACGTTAATGAGGGTAAATGAGAACCAAGGCATGTGTCCAGACATACATACATACATACTTACATACACACACACACACATACACACACACACGCACACACACACACACACACACACACACACACACACACACACACACACACACACACACACACACATCTATATACTTAATAAACAGGCTACTTTGTGTATTTATCACACAAATCACACCAAAACTTTATACCCATGTGACATGATGTCATTTTGTGCAGAGAATTAAGCTGCACTGTGATGCAGTCTCATGTCCCGATATTTCAAAACAACCGCAGTGTTAGGAAGATGAACAGTCTCTAAGCAAAAAAGCCAGTGATTTCATGAATTTATGTGTCGGGCAGGGCAGAGTCTGTGAAAGCTACTTTGTGAAAGTGATTGTGTGTAGTTTTTTAAAGAGAGAGAGCGAGACAAAGAAAGGTAGGGTGTATAAATCACCTTGATGAGTAGCTCTCACACACGCTTGATAACATTATTACTCTTTGGATAATTAACTGCTGTAGATGAGAGCTGGCATGGCTGCTGTAACTGGAAAGAGGAAAGTGCTTGGCTACTATTTGTGTGTAACCACTTTTAGCTATAGTGCTTTGGTTAATACATTCCTCAAGCTGATGCAGTTCAGTAGTTAAGGTTCAGTCATAGAGGGTTAGACGGTTCATCCGAAACTGAGATTGAGATGCTTCAACTGCTCTTCCACGTACTTGGATTGTGTCCTTGTAAAATGTCTGTATAAAAAACTGTGAAATTAATAAAATGCTACTTTATAGTGGTGTACAAGATAGTGGTCCTGATGTGGCTGGACATTTATGAGAGATGAAATAATGAAGAGTAGTTTCCAAGAGACAATGCAGGTTCTTATGATAAGGCCCCACAATTCCAAGAATTCACACAAACTCATGTGGAATGACAATGGAATGGGTATTATTAGCCAAAAGGTCCAACTACAAACAATCACTTCAAAGTCTTAATTTCTTCCCCCAATCTGGACTCAGTTGGAGCAAATATATCTACAGGATGTCTCAAAAGTCTCCATACATAAGGGAAGTTAACACTTTTTAGCAAAATGTCTTCCAAAATATTTCATACTTAGTTTAAATTGCATACTTAGTTTAAATAGCCTTTAACAAAAGAAGAACATACAGAAATCATTCTCATGGCTGGACGTCACAAGATTGCGACGGACTTTAAGAGGAAAAATGGCAAGCACATCACACACTATAAAGTCGGCAAATTTATTAACAAACTCAAAAAGACTGGAAGTATTGCAGACCAACTGAGAAGTGGACATTCATGAACATCCAGTGATGAAGGCACAACTGATATGGTGCTGGTAAACATAGTCCCTTATGTATAGAAACATATTTTTGGACACCCTGTACTTGTGTGGGTTTTCAATTTTGGGGCAAAGTAGTCTAACTGAGGGTTATACAGTGGCACAATGGATACTGTTGCTACCTCACAGCTTCAGGATCCCAGTTTCAATCCTGAGCTTGGGTTATCTGTGTGGAGCTTTGCATGTTCTCCCGGTGTCCACGTAGGTTTCCTCCATGGTATCTGGTTTCCTTTGACCTCCTAAAAATATAACGAATTGCCCCTATGTGTGAATGTATATGTGAAAGTGTGTATGCATCCTGGCATCCTAGTCATGCGTCCCCCCACACCATGTCCAGAGTTTCCATGGTCTCATCAAGTTTGAGATGCAGCTGTATTCATTGCCCTCATTCAACTGCTGTATATGGGTCAGATAAAGGTGGGAAGTGTATGCCACTGCTAATGTTCCATATGGATAAGGTTAGGGGTAGCAACTTAGGTTTTCTTACGCCTTCACTTCCCTTCCATCTTTCTTTGATTGACAGAAATCCCGAATCCTCTCTTCTTTCCTCCTCTCAATTACACCTCTGTAGTCCACATGCTGTCTAAATGGTAAATGGATTAATGTCCATTTAAATGTTCTGGTGTTGGACAAACCACTCTCAAACCACTCTCACTTTCGCATGTCCTGTGCCCTGAGGGATATTAAGGTATTAACAGTATTAACGCAGAAAATGTTCTCTGAGCCTTTCTCTAAGAGAAGTAATCAGAAGAGGAACGGTATGCAAAGGAACAGCAGATAAAGGTGTGTGTTTTATTCATAGACTCAGTGACTTGATAAGAAAAGGATTGATTGGGATTTGCATTGCTGGAGAGGCCTATGTGTGAAACATATTTATTTAACTGCTATATTAGAATTCTATTCATGGGGTATTGGAATCTATCTTCTGGTTCACCTTCATGCCAGCTTCATTGTCAATTATTTTTGGACTGTGTGGTGGAGTATAAGGTGACAGTATTCTTTGGCTCAAAACTAAACTCCAGTTCCGTCACGTTGTCACAAGCAAGTAAACAGTGCGCTCTCCTGAGGTTAGCACTTTTCTGATCTTGCTGTCTCAGTCTTCCCAGCTTTCTTATGTGACAGGAAATCTTCCTGTTGTGGTTCCTTCAAATGTATTGTTGCTTTCCTCTTCGATTTTTGAGGCCAAGACACTCATCAGGCATTGGTCAGATGCTGTCTTATCCATTGTCTGGGAAACAAAAGTGCCATTACAGGCTATTGTGTTCATATCAAAGTTCAAAGCACAGCTTTGATTTCTGTAATGGCAGGAGAAATGACTCAAATGAGCACAGTGTGGATGCAGCTGATGGTTGAAGCAACACATATCTCTTCTTCAATATTTTATTCTGTATGTGAAGCCAAAAACTCATGTCTCTTTCCAACTACATATGCATCTTCCATCTGCTTACATCAGAACCGAACTAAGCTGCACACTTAGCTTATATAAGATCTCTCTCCATTCAAAATGTAAAATATGCATCACAAAATTGGTGGTACAACATGTTTTTTTTTTTTTTTTGCTATGGTAGGTATGTGTCATTAATAGTAATGGCTTAAAAAATAAAATAAAATAAAATAAAAGCACTATGATCAACCTTTATGGGAGGTGTCCAGAAAAAACCCCCTGAAACAAATGGGAGCCAGAAGCATTAAGGTGCAAGTGCTTAACCTTTACAGGTCTATAATAATGGCTTATGTATAAATCATAAAGAGCCTTAGCATGGATCATATCATAGGTAGACACTGTCAATCTATGGAACTAGAAAACAAACGCTCTTTTAAGGTCTGACTGCTAAACTCCAGGCCTGGAGAGATGGTGTCTTGCAGACTTTTCTTTTGAAATATTGCTATTATATCCAAAAACTTGTTTTGATTTATCATTATAGGTTATACATTTTTATTTAAATCTATAATACAATAAAATATGCCCAAACTGAAGGGGTCTGAAGTAACTGTAAATAGCTATCAAGCTAATAGTGCCATAAAATTAAGTATTTATTAAAGCAAGTTACACAGTGTTAACGTAGCTAAACATATTGACTAAATCGCTAGAAAGTGTACAGTAATATTAAGTATTTATTAAAGCAAGTTACACAGTGTTAACGTAGCTAAACATAGTGACTAAATCACTACAAAGTGTACAGTAATATTCTGCCCATTTTTTTTTGGAGTAATAGAACTTTTTATTGCTAAATTTTCCACCGACAAAACACAATAGGTCCAAGCTGACATTATTTATAGACTTGCTTGTTTTTGAGATACTGAGGTTTGGATTAAATCCATTGAATTCAAGTGGCATGTCAAATAGGCTAATTCAACAGTGACAAGAAATGTCTAATAAAAAGAAGCAAGCACTAACAATGTCTACTCAGGAGTGCAGGCTCAAACCCCAAATTGTGGAGCTGTAAAGCACCAGCACTTCCTGCTGCACCACCGTGCCAGCTTGGTGTATTTTAAATCTTAAAAATCGCCTTGTGTCACATTCTGCACATTAGCTAGTGGAAGATCTATTAGAAGAGGACCTGTAGGAGGATCCCACAATCAAGGTCAATTCTCAGTACCAACACCCAGACAGAAACACAAATAAATTGTACCTGACGCTAATTATCTGCCACATGTAAAGAGTCTTGCTTGGCTTTTGTTGAAGTCTATTACACTGTGTGTCTTGCTGCTACTACCTTTGATCAACCTACTGGTTGTGAACTATATAAACTGTTCTGTTTTATTAATTGTCCTGCAATTTGGCTTTTATGTGTAATTTTTCCCTTAAAAAAAAGTAAATTAATTTTATTTCATTTTTAACCTGTCACATCAAGACAAGACAATCTCTGTAATTGTGTTCTCTGCCCTCTGTCAACCTGACATTGGTGGCAGGTCTATTAAAGACAGAAATAATACATGAAGCATATAAAAACATTAAGGTAGACATTTGCAGTCAAACCCGACTAGGCGTACGATTAAATATTTAAAATGGCTCATTGTAATAATTGCCCGATTTTGAATTGCTCCGCTAAAGGGAGTCATCAGCACTGTATATGAAGAATATCTTTATGATTTAAAGTAGTAATATTGTACTTTATAGTAACCACTAATTTAATGACAGTAGCTGCCATCAAGGTAGTCTTATAACATATCGTGATACCCTTATTGTATAATACAGTATCAAAGTATACTCTGGCTTACAGGCAAGTCCACTGGCCTGAACTCTCTTTGGGTTCAGAGCGAATCCTGGCCAGTGTCAACCTGCTTTGTCACATGAAATACAAAAGCTGCTCTCTTTTTCTAATTCACCCATCAGAAGAGAGCAGAGATCGATGAGAAGGCTGCTGCTGTAATTGGGTAATATGCCTCTTATGGCCTGTGTGTTCATGATTCAGTGTGAGTGTATTACAGAAGCTGTAAAACTCAGCTCGGGCGATGGGTTGTAAATACTCGGGAATTGTGAAGTGTCCTGGTGGCTTCCTGATGAAATGCATAACTGGGATTCTGTTACAGCATCCTGGACAAGCCATTGAATTGCCTTTGATCGCTGTTTCTTGGCTTTGACCATGCCTTTACAAGAGATAAGAAAAAGAGCTGCAGGCAGAGTCAAGCTGCATGTCTCTAAGGCAATGTCTGAAAATCTAATACTCAGAAATCTTAAGCAGCATCTGGAATGAACCCAGAGGATTCGAGCTCAATTCTCTGCTCTGCCTCAGTCTGCTCTGTCAAATTTAGTGCCTCCCATCTGTCAGCTGCCTCGAGGCAAGCACAGGGGATTCCCCTCTTCCACTTGGCTTCAATGAAGACCGCCATAGGGAATAGAGGGCAAATCGATGAAGTGTAAAATATTTTGGCTTCTGACAGTAGAACAAGGAGTGGGTGTGGCAGGCAAAAACAAACAGAAACTCTGCACAAAGAAAGAAATTAAACAGGGACTAGGAAGACATTTGAGATGCTCATTAACCCATATCCTAGTGATGGATTAATCTGGATTTCCTATGACTGTGGAATATGCTCAAAATATATTACAATAGGTTCCATTCCCAAAGGTGTGTGTGTGTGTGTGTGTGTGTGTGTGTGTGTGTGTGTGTGTGTGTGTGTGTGTGTGTGTGTGTGTGAAAGGTGTCATAAAAAGCCAGAGGTTTTGACTCTGACACATCTTAATCATATCTTTCATTCCTAATGCAATGTGAACAGAGTCCTGTGGAATCTTATGAATCTGTAATCATGAGAAAAAATACATGGAACACAAGCGAACAAATATATATCAGACTAAAATTAAACATTCGGTTATACACTTGCAATTAAATGTGACCAAATTCATGATTCGTGTCAAATCCCAGGAATTTCTGAAATGAACTGAATGAACCTGTACTTCCAACGTATTCACAGTTTTTCACTCTCCTGTCTAGCCACCCCGCAGGATCCCAATTAGTGTCTGAATTCCTCATTAGCAGAAAAGACTGATGTTAGTGTGCACAAAAAGTCATGGGACAGTGGTAAGAATCGCAAAATTTTAACACTAAATGCAACACTAATCTCATACAAGCCACACTATTTAATGTTCCAAGTTGATGCTCGTATATTTTCAGCTTTCTATCTTGGATTCCGTGCAGTGAGTTTGAAATGAAAGGAATCTAGCTCTGAAGAAATCTGAGACACCAATGCCTCATTATTGCTGATGCTGAGCCACTCAACTGAGGAAAAGACAGATTGTGTGCTGTGAGAATTTGCACAGATGCAGCTGAATATCAGCACATCATCATCCACTTCTCAATAGATTATTATGGTGATGGACAGACAAATCAGTGGTAATTTTTGTGGTTAACCCTCCTTCTGTTCTTCTATTTATTTGCTTTACATTCTTAGAAATCATCTGCTGGTATTTTAGAATACCTGGTGTGGTTACACAGGTGTGAATGGACAATATATGAAGTTAAGAAAGTAAAGTCGAGGCGATCGCTTTAAGACAACATGGGAAGCACTGCCACCCCTAAAATTTTATTACATGTGCCAATGAAATGTTTACAAATTTGTCTAAATTATTCATCACTTTTTTTTTGATGAATTAAAATATCAAATATCTCACTGTACTGTAGTATTGCACTGTTCATACATCCATCCATTCATTTTCCATACCACTTATCCTAGAGGGCAATGGTAGCTCAGTGTTTAAGACGGTGATTGCTCAAGAAATAAGAAATGCTGGACACCACTTTGAGTTTTTCTGAAAAGTTTTAGAAGTGTTCTGCAGTGATCGGAAATGTCATAAGCTGTGATTTTTTAAAAGCAGTTGCATTCTGCCCTCCTTCCCATAGGATTACATGTAAAATTTGTGCTGACAGGAAAAAAAATGCCTATAAAGCAGCCTAATATGATAACAGGGAATCTTCCAAGGGGGAAAGGGTGAGGGCAAGTGGATTGAGGATGTGTTAAAAAACAGATTTGGAACACAGCCAAAGTTAATGTTCCAACTATGGCAACCATACCTCAACCACTTCAGTGGTTAACTCTTGGGTTAACACTTACATGTAAGGACACTCTTTATGTCTGCAGGAATTTCAGTCTTATTATTCTCTAATGCTCTGTGAACAGTGAAATGGATTAACCTTGTGTATGTTAATCGAGACAGTCAAACTTTTGATATTTTTTTAAAGTCTAAGAAAAAAAAGCATGAACTTTTTCACTTCCTTTATGGACTGTGACATTTTACAAACAGTCAGACAAATCCATAAAGCAATACTCTAAACATGATTAGAGCCTTTCAGAGCGTTATTGGAGCCTGAGCTGACTGTTTCTAACTTATCATTCTTGCCTTTCTCACAGACCATCCTGTAGTTTTTCAGTAAAGAAAAAAATCCCTGTGTATTTCAGTCTTAGAGCGCTGACCGTCTACAAATTGTTTTGTCCTCTCCCTCGTCCTCATCTGCCTGTCATTAACCACCCCCATATTAACCTCTATTTCCTCTGTTCAACATGTCTACATGTGCCAGAGTAAATCTCCTCCTTTCTCTCTTGTCTCATTTGGTGAAATTACCTGCAATTGGCTCCTATCCTGACTTGTTTTGATGTTTGTTGCCTGCTGCTTCCTTTTTCTTGTTTTCCACCCAACTCCTCTTACACCAGTTTCTGAAAGGTGTTAATGAGAAGAGGAATTGATTTGTTCCTGTTCACCCTTTAGTGGCTTCCCATGTGGAGTGACTGGGATTAGTCTTGTTGATGGGAGTTTCCTTGACCTTAACAAATGAAGCGAACTAAATTGCAGTGCTTTTGGGCTCGTTTGATTGCTTGAGTATGTTGTACTTCTTAACAGGGGGGTTAGCAATACTGTTGCTTCTTAGACACTGAGCAATCTTCTTGTTTAACCCTTGCCCTCTATACCTTCTCCTCACCTTTTCTCAGTGACAGCTGGTCATGATATTAGATGAGAAATTTTATAATAATGAAAATCTTATAATAAAATCTAACATCTATCAGCAGTTCGACAAAGACAGTGACTACGTTTACATGGACAGCAGTAATCTAATTATTGACCTTATTCTGAATAAGACAATATTGTGATTAGGGTGTTTACATGAGTCGCTTTTAGAATATTCCTTTCATGTTCCCGTTTTACATGTTACAGAACATACTGTAGATCGATTAACAGCACACGTCATTACGTCACCACGCCACGCCTTCCGATGTTCCCTCCAGAATTTCACGTATCGACATACAGTCCGTCTTCGTTATGGTACCGTATACAGTTTTGGGTGTTTAATTTTTAATTTTTAGGAACGCTTCAATTGCAGTTAATTATTTGTCGTGCTATTCGTGCTAATAGACGACTGCTTGAAGCCGTGGGCTGCGCTCGAAACCGCGTACTTACCTACTATACAGTAGCCAAAATAAGTGTATTTCACCTATTTATACAGTAGGAAAGTACACGGTTTGGGACACAGCCATGCTCTCTTTTTTGCTGTTAAAAGGTTGTGTACGTTTGTTAAGTAATCAATAATCACTGTTTACATGCTAGTTTCTTAATCAGAGTATCGTCTTAATCTGGTTAATATCGGATGATTGTTGTCCATGTGAACATACTGACAGTTAGGGTTGAACTTGGACAATGCATTATATCATAAGGTATCATCAGTGGCATAATAAGAATGCTGTAGGGCAAACTATTACACAAAGACACTTAAGCCTTTTAACAAGAAAGTCATCTACGTTCGTGATTTTTTAAGTGTTTCTAATCTGTAATGCCCTAATGGCTTAATGCTGTGTTGCAAGCTTTCTCCCCTCCTCCATTCCTTACACCAGAACAAGGAAGACTACACCTACTGTGTCCAGTAAAGGCTCTTTGCGCTTACGTCCACCGCTGCAGTCAGTGGGGTAAGTCGGAGCTTTTGCTGGTCTGCTTGGCAGTGACAGTAGAGGTGATGCTCTGTCTCTATTTGGATAGTGGAATCTCTAGCGCATCTCTATTTGGATAGTGGAAGCAATCTCTATTGCTTATGAGGCATGCGGTCTTGCTACACCTCTGGGCATTGGAGCTCATTCCAGTAGGGGTTGCCTCCTCAAAGGCTTTATCTAAGGGGTACCCTTACAGGATGTGTGTGCTGTGGCGGGTCGGACTACGCCGCACATATTCATTTGGTATTACAGTTGGCCCTCACTGGCCAGCTCGTATATGGTTCTCGGATATAATATCCCTGCTGGATGGTACTCCTGGGAGATTCCTGTTTGCAGGTTTCTTTGTCTCAAGCCAGAAGGTTGATTTACCACCCTCGGCCGGAACTATGGAAACTGTGAGTCTGGCCCCTGAGGGGCACCAGCTCATAGATTCCGGTCTCTACAACCTCGGTTGTTAAATGCTAGGAACGTCAGTGAGACCCAGTAAACTGCGCAATGGCTACAGTCCTGGAGTTCTTACAGGAACGTTTCTCAGCAAGGTTGGCTCCTCCTACATTAGGGTTTATGTGGCCATGAGTTCGGCCAGCCATGGCCCAACTGATGGAGCCTCTGTGACAGGCCATACCCTCAGTATGATGGACTGGGTATAGTTGTTCCCACAGCATGAAGCTCATGCAACGTTGAGTTCCCTTTGAAAGGAACCATCTGGGTTATGCATGTAACCCTGTTCCCTGAGAAGGGAACAGGACATTTCTTAGCTTTGTCATACTGGGGTATGCCTGTAAATTGCATATTTGCTTCAGACAAAGAGAAGCTTTGTCAGGCACCATTTTATAATCATGCAACGCGTGAAATGTCACATCACCTGACCACAGCAGGCCTTTAAATAGGCATGATTTTACACAGACTTCAGATACCAGGGCGCATACGAGGGCGCTTCTCAGAGCGTGAAGCTCAAACAACGTCTCGTTCCCTTATCAGGGAACAGGGTTACATGCGTAACCCAGACATATTTCCTTAGAATACCAAATATGTTAAACAGAAAAGTTTAAAAACAAACAAACACAAAAACCTTACTGTCTGTGTAATTTGTACTTTTATTTGACAACATTTGCTCAGTATATTTACTTATAGTTTCTCCTCCAAAGGAATTTTGAGGGAAAAAAGGATCTCACACGCTTCTTCTTAACCATTATTGATGAAAACAGAGGCAAAAAAAGAGGAATTTCTGTCTGTTTTCGGGGGGTACCTGTGTTCAGCATTGAATTTATTTGTGATGTCACACTCCACAGTGCTTAATGGCATATATATATATATATATATATATATATATATATATATATATATATATATATATATATATATATTATTCATATCCAGCTTGCTAAATGAGGCCCAATGTTAATGTCTTAGTATATTGATGTCATATCTTCATCCTCTCCATCTTAACACTTAAAGTGGTGGTGCAAAACTCTGCTACTTAGACTGTGTACTAGAGAATTTGTTCGGCCCACAACCTTGTCAAAGTTTAGACAACAGTCATAATAAAAACAAAAATGCTTGCTCAAGTTGCACTCATGACTATGCACTTTTTAAGTATGTAATAGTTTTATTATTGTTTGTGTCTGTTTACACGCTGAGCGGTACATGGCACCGTTTTACTAGACATGTGTCATGTGTTTTTGACATATTTCTTGTTATTCTTGTTCCATATCTTAATAAATTGTATTAGTTTTTTGTAATCATTAGCATTCATTTAAGCAATAATTTAAAATTCTACTTTAAAAAAATATGTTATGCTATACTTTAATTGCTCTCCACAGCACTTAAGACATCCATTAAAGCATCAGCCAGCTGACGGCAGTGCCAGTGTCCATCAGCATCCATGTTGCACTTTGGAGTGAGTGTTTCACCCAGCAGCTACTCCAAATGTCTCCGTTAAACACACAGGACCAACCCGCCTTAATCAGCTGTCAACATGGTGATGAATGATGGAGAACGTTTGAAGAACAAATAGAGTTTCTTCAGGGGTTTATCCTTTCCTTCGTGTTTGTACTGAACACCTTTATTTTCTTGTAAGGACTCTTGAAGTGTTGAAGGGACACCGGAATAAATGAGCATGGGGAAAAAATGAAAATGAAGCAAATAAACATCCTTCAGAGAAAGGAAGCACTTTAAGTGTCCTGTGTGGTGTTTTACATTTAAACAGGCTCGACTCACTTGTTGTGTTATCAGGTCATTAGTAATTAGGGCCTTTATAACAGAGGCATCTCAGCACCATTAACACATGGCTAAAGCTTACTTAGAGGCAGCAGGGAACATTTAGAATAAGCATTTGTCCTGCACTCAGGTTTATATTGCACTCATTTCTGCCGATGGCCCTGGGTAAGAGCATCTATTCTGCTTGAGGACTATCTAAGGAAATAACAATATATTTGTTATTTAAATTAACACTCATGTATTTTTCAGGAATTGGATGTTCCACTCACTGAGGCAAACGCTTTATAATTTAATGAGGAAATGGTCTAAATATAATGTATAAATAATATTTAGACATCAGTAATACTCAGGGCAAACCCCCACCTGCCAACATGCTAAATAAATAAATGAATAGCCTAAATAAATTCAACATGTCAAAAGTTGCCTCACAGATGAGTGTGATACTTCAAGTTCAAGTTCAAGTTCAAGTTCAAGTTAACGTTATCGTCATTCATCCACATACAAATTATAGAGCTGAACGCAATATATCGTTTCTCTCGGACCAAGGTGCTAAAAAAACAAAGAAAGAAACAGTGCAATGTAGCAACATATAACATATAATGCTCTATTCATTCCCAAAAATGTTATATAGTTCAGTTAAATATTTGACAGGTTCTAAGAACGTTAGGCTGCAAATAACATTACTGCACTTTTCTGAAAAGATGGTTACTCCAGGATGTTTATGTAAGGCCACCTATAAATTTACATCTGATGCTGGTGGTAATTTGGGATTATCATAATGTGTAATGATTGGTAAAACATCATTCAGCATTCAGTGACTTTGATCACTGCAGCAGAGGATGCTGGGTAAGCTGTAGGGGGTATTTCACAATCTTTTTCTCTCTAATATGATGTTTGGTCATGAACAAAGAGAAAGAAAACACATACACACACACAGACACACACACACACACACACACACACACACACACACACACACACACACACACACACACACACACACACACACACAGTAGGATGAGTCCATTTGGATGATTTGACCTAAACCTTGCAGCTTCATGCTGTCTTTGTGTTGTGTTTGTGTTGAGTTGGAGGCGAAAGGTCAGCAGAGATAAAAACAAACTCATATGAAAGAAAAAAAATGATGTTTGGATTTGTCAACGGTTAAAAAAACCCAGTCAAGGCCATGATCAATTCACTGCAAGAAGGCTTCAACAAACATAAATAGTGAATTTGTATTTCCTGAAACTGTTCTGTTCAGTCTTTAACACTGACCAGGTCATCATGCTAGAGTTTACAGCAATATTATTTTCACTCAGTATGTTATATCTTAATTTGCAAAATTAACAATATTTATGAACATGTAGCCACAAAAGCACTTGTCATGCATAGGGGTCCTCATTATTCTCCAATTCCTAAGTTAAATTAATATATGTTAGTCTCTTGTATTAATCATTAATGATATTTTAAAGACACCTTGCTACTTACATAGCCAGACTTCAGGTGTTATACTAGCATAACTAGCTAGCTATACCTACAGCTGCCTATAATTTTACCAATATATTTAAATATACAAATATGTTAGCTATCTTAAACTTTTAGTTATTTATTTGTTTGTTTGTTTATTAATTATTATTTTTTTTTTTTACTGTGGCTTAAGTATCATTAATACAGCTTAGCATGACTGCACCAAGAGGAACTCCAACATGGCAATCCTGACAAAAAAAAACAAAAAACAACAACAAAAGTAAACAACAATAGATGGAAAAAAAAGATCTAGTTGTGGCAAATATATTAAATAAGTGTTGAAGGATTTTCAAAGCAGAAATACTTCATACATGTGGAAATATGTACATTTACAGTCATTAATGACTTTATCTGCAGTTTTGTAACTGTATAGAAAGAAATTTGTGATATTCCAATATATCAACATGAATGTTCCTATTTGAAATAATGTGCGTGCTAAAAATGTAGCACTGCTCAAATACACAAAAGTGTTTTACATTTATTTTAACCAAGCCTGATATTATTCCCTACTTACCATGCAACTCATTTTTGGTGTCAGCCATTTTGTAGTGTTGTCTGAATTCCCAATGGGCAGTAATGTTCGCTGGATAGTTACTATTCTTGCAAAATGAATCCAGAACTGATTTTCTCAGAAGCTCTTCCTCCCAAAGGTATTGCAATGCATAGTGATTTCTTAAGCTCTGAATTTACACCAGAGAGGCAAACTTAAATACAAACAAATGCAAGTTAACTCACAAAACCTGATACACATACAAATAATACAGTATTTTTTTACATTTATTTATTTATTATTATTATTATTTTATTTATTTATTTATTTATTTATTATTATTTATTTTTTTTTACACAAAATCACATTTAACACATCACTGAACTGTCTTTAGTATGACATTTTATGTTGGTATTGCTGGTCCATCTAATATTTTTGACACGAAACTTTATGTTCATTACAAAATAAACAGAACACGTAAAGTTACTTACTGCAGTATACTGGGTGTGTGTGTGAGAGAGAGAGAGAGAGAGAGAGAGTGCTTGTATTAGATGGAATATGGCATAAGTAACAAAAGAACTGATTTTATAATTGCTAGAACATTTTTGTTATTTTGCATTATTTAGATTATTTAGATTATTATGTTCTTTTGCACATGTGTGTGCTTGCTTTTCTCAGTATGTGTACATATAAATGTGTCTGTTTTTGTCCGAAATACGTGTTGCAGCTATTTCCGTCTGTGTTGAGACCTGTGTATGATGTGCTATATAGATAATTAACACTGAACCTCATGAGGCAATTTCCTCCACTCATGCTGTCTCTTTATGTTCTCCAGAGAGCTATACACAGTACCACATAGTGATTAGCATTTGAAGCACTCTTCATCGATGCAAACACAGCTGCTTAAATGGACATCAAGAGCGTGCACACATACAGTATACAACACACATGTTCACACATCCATAACACCTCCAGTCACATGCTCATTATCTCTGTTGATTGACACATTTTCATGGACATTTATTCATGTACAGGATCATTTTTTATATATATATAAAAAAACTAAGACGTATGTTTGACGGTAAGTATAAAACCAGAACAATCAATTTAATTGTGTTCTTTAATTTAATTTGGAGCTTTGCATTGCATTTTTAAAGAGGACAATGTTAAATGTCATATAACAGACTTGTTGAGAAGCTTTTAATATTTCATAATGAATTAAAGCACAGTATGAACTGTATCTCTGTGTTATTCATAATAATCTGTAAACTACTGACATTACTCCTCCGTGCCAACAGATCAAGATCAAGAGGGACCTCAGACATCAACTTCCTGTTCATCTCACAGTACACATGTTCACAGCTTTAGCTACTCCTTACGAAGTCTTGTCAGTCTTCTTGTTGTGTAAGTTGTTTATCCTTGCTGTGTTGAATTTGTTTAGACACTTTCATGGTATACCTACCTACTGGTTTTGACATTTCATTGCCTGATTGTGTTTTGAAAATTGCCTGCTCATTTTTGGACTGTTTTTAATTTGCAAATAATTTTCTACACATGGATTCTAACCTACTGCCTGAGTCTGATTTGTTACATAAGCATTGCTTTTAGTGACATAAAAAAAAAGCTGTCTAGTGTAATATTAAAAAAACAGTTTGTCATTTTTAGAGTCTTCTGCTGCTGGAGTGTATGTGTGTGTGTGTGTGTGTGTGTGTGTGTGTGTGTGTGTGTGTGTGTGTGTGTGTGTGTGTGTGATGGTGGTTGTAAATTAGAGCTGTGGTTCTCAAATTGTGGTTCAGAGGTTTGTGCTGTACACATGAAAGTCTTTCTTTTTATTATTATTATTATTATTATTATTATTATTATTATTATTATTATTGATGAATCTATCTTGACTGTAACTACTGTATAAAAGTGCTTTAAAAGTTAAATTAAATTTGGCAGTTTGAAATATAACAATACATCCATCCATCCATTTTCTATATCGCTTATCCTACAGGGTCGCGGGGAACCTGGAGCCTGTCCCAGGAAGCATAGGGCACAAGGCCGAGGACACCCTGACCCTGGATGGGGTGCCAAGCCATCGCAGGGTACAATCATATCCACATCCACACACCCATTCATACACTACGGATACTTTGGACACGCCAATCAGCCTACCATGCAGGTCTTTGGAGTGGAGGAGGAAACCGGAGTAACCGGAAGAAACCCCCACAGCACAGAGAGAACATGCAAACTCTACACACACAGGGTCGTGGCAGGAAGCGAACTCCCAACACCCAATCAAAGGCGAATGTGCTAACCACTAAGCCACTGTGCGCCCTATAATAAGATCATAAGTTGGTCTGTACATTTTTATCCCTTTATTCCTGACTTACTGTCAAAGCCACTGAATTACAGTAGTCATTACCATACAAGTAATAAAACTATACATGAACATTTTTCTTTCCTGTTTCCTGCTCGTTCTTTTCACCTCTTCACACACACATTCATACATTCTGAGACAACATAATCCTCTTTTGACCGAGTTGCATATCACGGACTTTAAATTACACTTCATAATTCTTCCCATCTCAAGGTTATCAGATTTTGATATTGAGGGTTACTGAGACATATTATTTCATGTATAACAGATGAAAGAGCTGCACAGATATGACTGAGTACGCATCACATTCTGACATTTATTGGATTGTTGCCTCCGTTAGTCCGTGAACATTAATGCAGCCTGACAACTAATGTACAGTCAGGTCCCAAAGTCACCTACCAAGAGCTAGTTATAATTCATCTCTTCAATTTATTACAAAAAAAGTCTGTACTTACAATTTCCCAGCATACTGACAACATTTACATTTGTTTATTTGGCAGATCCTTTTATCAGTTTGATTTATAACTAATGGGAAATTTAATACAGAAGGGACGGGCTCTTGAGAATTTGGTGGGAAATTGCGAGTCTGAATTTCATGAATGCCAAAGCCATTTGTTACTGAGAGTGCAAGCGAGCATAATTCACCCTGCTTTTTGTAGAGAAGGATGACATTACTCTCTCCTGTCGATTAGTAAAACAGTAGTCACCACCACAATTAGTTGGTGGAAATCGTCAATGAGCAAACTGGGATTAAAAAAAATAAAAATGGTTCAGTACTGGAGTTTGCACACACATCATTCTGATCAGAACCTTAACCGCTCAGCTGCCACGACCCATGCAGGGTTTCCTGTGAGTTCTTCAGGAATGAAGGAATGCTGTGTGTGGAATTTTTCCTTCCCTGAACAAAAAGAGAACTACTGTAAGCTTATTCAATTCAATTCAATTTTATTTGTATAGCGCTTTTTACAATAGACATTGTCTCAAAGCAGCTCTACAGAAATATCAACATGGTATACAGATATTAAAGGTGTGAATTTATCCCGACTGAGCAAGCCACTGAGTGGCGACGGTGGCAAGGAAAAACTCCCTAAGATGTTTTAAGAGGAAGAAACCTTGAGAGGAACCCGACTCAAAGGGAACCCATCCTCATCTGGGTAACAACAGATATTGTGAAAGAGTTCATTATGGATTTATATGAAGTCTGTATGGCGTTAAGAGCAGCCGTAGTCCCAGCAGTCTGGAATTAAAGAAGATTTGAGCTCCATCCAGAGGCAGAAAGGATCTGGATCTCTAGTATCTCCATAAATTCGTGTGGGGCTCGGCGAAAGGAGAGAGGGAGAAAAAAGATAATTATGACTGCGAAGTAGTAGAACAGAATCTAGTCAGGGTAGGCTTGAGTAAACAAATACGTTTTAAGCTTAGACTTAAACACTGAGACTGTGTCTGAGTCCCGAACACTAATAGGAAGACTGTTTAATATAAAACATGAGCTTTTATAAGCTTATAAAAATGGATTGAGCTCAAAGAAGAAGGGATGCAGAGAGGCTGAGGAAAAAGTGATTACTTCCAGGAAACCCAGAGCTGATGAATCCACCCCCCCCCCCCCCCCCCTTCTCTCTCTGGGCTGTTTGAAGTGTGTGATTGTTCAGTGATAAAGCCCTTATCCCATTATATGGGGAATGGAGAGGTGGTGTATGTGAGGATAAAAATGGAAAGTTTATGCATACAGAGTGCGATCAGATGTCTATTATGTAACTGTAGCAACAACAACAACAACAGCAACAATAATAATACAATAATAATCTTAATGTTGGATAATTTACTCAATCATCTTTTTTTTTCCCTCCAAAATGCCTTTAGAGGAGAAACTAAAAGCACACAAACACACACTGTCCAAAGTAAAAGTTACACAAAAGGACAGAAGACTCAACTGTAAACGTACAACTTCTCTGTTTATCATGTTTGGTTTGCAGAGGAAACACGGCATGAACCCAGTAGTGCATTATACACTTGAAACTATTAAAAGTATTTTTAATACTTAAAAAATCCCCGACTGCAGCTATCCATCTAAGTGTGTGTGTGTATGTGTGTGTGTGTGTGTGTGTGTGTGTGTGTGTGTGTGTGTGTGTGTAATTGTTCTCTTCACATCATTCTTATTATGCCATCGACCTTGTGTTCTAATACTTTGCTCAGCCCTGACAGTTTCACTGAGAGTTATTGATAGAGATACCGAGATATAGACAACCGGACATCACTACATGTAAGTAACAAAAAAGGCAAAAATCAAGGGGGGGAAAAACTGCAGCAAGGTTGTATGTGAAGATGGAGCTACCCAGTAAGCTTTCCAATGAGGAAATGTAATCATCCGCTGGCTAAATTTTGTTTGTCCGGCTGGATATTTTGGTTTATTGTTGTTCATTTTGGCATTTTGTGCTATCATCCACTTATTATTATTATTATTATTATTATTATTATTATAAGATGTGATCTTGAAATTCAGCTTTCTCAGAAGTCCATGTGCTAGTCTGATTTCAAAGTAAGTGTAGTCCTCTAAATGAAATCGAAGCACTGTTGTGAGGAAAAGCCTTAAACTGTTTATAAGCGTAATACCTGGAGTGGCCTGAGAGCCTGAGGGAGGGGCAGTAAGGTGCTATGAGACAAAAGACCGTGCTGACATGTTTCATTTAAACCCTTACTCCCTCGCTACTTCTCTATCCTTCCTTGCTCTTACTTTATCTGTCACTCTGTCTCATTCTCTCATTTCCTGATACAGAATGATGGGCATGAGTGTATAGATTCCAGCAAATAGTAATCGATTCATAAATAGCATTATAGCAGCGTTAATGTCCACCACAGGGAGTTAGGGACTGGAGACTTACTTTCCATCAGTGCTCTAGCACTCACACACTGCTCTAATGCATTTACACACACACACACACACACACACACACACACACACACACACACACACACACACACACACACACACACACACACACACACACACACATACACACACACACAAACAAACACACAATAACTTCCTAAACAGACAAATAGTCAGCGGGGACTCAAGGAATAATGACTCAAGAACAAGATCTTTTCCAAGAATTAGCACACGATTTACTCTCTACAGCAAAAGTGGCCAATCAGCTAAGCCTTATATTACCTTTCTCATTTTTCTGGTCAGAGTAAAAGTATCTGGCTCCATTGGGTGCTTACCAGACTCTTCCATTTTTTTCCCTTAACAAACAGACTGAGACGTGGGTGGAGTGAAGAGTGTTAGGGTGTGTCTATAAAAAGACGGCCACTGTAAACACATACAAACAGTTCAGCCTTGCTTAAACAATGTTCTACATGTTTTCTAGGTTATTTGTATTTAAACAGTTAACTATTGCACCTTTAAGAATCATAAGAAACACTAACCTGGCCCTAACTCTAACCTTAACTTCTGTACAAGCTGGTCCACAATGTTTGAGACCCTGCTGGGGGGGAAAAAAAAATCACATTTTGGATTAATCTCTTTCCATAAAAAATAAAATAAAATAAATAAATAGTGCTGCCCTCCGTTAAAATACTATTACTTGATGTGTTTTGCATAGGTTAGTTGGCTCATCTAACATTTACACTTAGGTTGGCTCATCTTAACCTATTCGCACATTACTATTTGCCTTTTTAAAATGACTTTTTATTTTCATTCATGCAAATCTAAGGATTGCATGCTAACAATCAGCGACCAAACTTCCAATATGACAGGGAATATGTCCTTTTCGTATTATTAAGACATTAGCGGTGCAAAAGCATATACCTCCAGTCTACTGGATTCTAGTGCTACTGCAATACACGTACAAATGAGTTCTGAAACGATTTGTTTGGTCTTTTAAAATTCACAGCACTTTGATGGTCCTTAGAATGTAACTAATTAGGCAAGTTTTTAAAAACACAATGACCAACTCCATCTGCTTTGATGGGAGCAGAATTGATCTTGGGGCTACGTGTGATCTATTGGAACAGCACATACTTAATGAACTGACTCAAGCAGACTACTTCAAAAACAAACGAGCACACCACTGCTAGTCATGGCCACAAAAACCACACAAGCAATTACACTTGTAGTGTGCACCAGAAATAATAATAATAATGCTGTCTAAAGCAGATGGGGGGCAGGGCAACGCTGGTTTTATTCCCTCTGAATGAATGTTTTATCGAATAACAGATTTTGGAGTATGTTGGACTTTGCCTGGAACAAACTGTTGTGGTTGTGATTGTGACAATAGCTGTGAAAGAAAGATCAATGCGAAACCGTCTCCAGGGCCTCACTCGTAATAATGGGAAAATCTGTTTTTCTCTCCAATGTATTTACGGGGGCAGTCATACTCACCGTGTGTTGAGCTTGGGTCAGGCCTAAGATGAATAGGAGAGGAATTTGTTTCCTACAATATCTGAAGTGAGCATTTAACCAGTATCTGAAGCCAATATTCAACCATAATTGACAGAAATACTTGAATGTATTATGGTGGGGAAAAAAATCTCCTAGTTTGGTCATTTTGTCAATTCCTAACCACTAGCTAACTTACCCCTATCACATAACACCTACTAACTGGGGATTGTGGGGCAAACACATACATCCTCAGGGACACGTGACACCAACATCCATGAACTGCTGCTCATACTACATCACAGGGTAGTGTAACGCACTCAGAGGAATGCCAAGGATTGGCTATAGTCACTGTGATTGAGGAGAGAGAGTATGACAACCTTCCCACTCAGAGAACATAGTCAGTTTTGCTTATAAGGGCGGCTGTGGTTCAGATGGTAGAGCAGGTTATCCACTAATCGTAGGGTTGACGGTGAGATTCTCGGCCCACATGTCTCCACATACCGAAGTGTCCTTGGGCAAGACACTGAACCCCAAGTTTCTCCCGATGGCAAGTTAGCGCCTTGCATGGCAGCTCTGCTACCATTGGTGTGTGAGTGTGTGTGTGAATGGGTGAATGAGACACAGTGTAAAGCGCTTTGGATAAAAGTGCTATATAAGTGCAGACCATTTACCATTTATACATCACTTTAAAAAAAAAGAAAAAAAAAAAAGGCAACACAGCAAAAGCTCTGCATCTGTTTTTTCATATTTCACCACATGAACTGGTTGATGAGCTCTGCCAACCTCCAGAGCAAATCATCTTTGATGTGCAGCCTTCCTTTACAGAAAGGTTACATGAATTTCATGTGTGAATAATCACAGCTAATGATTTCACAAGTGCAGTTCTAGAACACGTTTAAATGCATCTTCCCATGTTTCCCTCATGTGATATATAGTGCATACATACTGATACATACCTACATACATAACTATCCATCCATCCGTTTTCCTTGCCATTTATTCTACACAGGGTCGCAGGGGGGCCTGTAGCCTATTCCATGGAATGCAGGGCACACCACCATGTACACACTACGGACAATTTGGAAATGCCAATCAGCCTACAATGCATGCCTTTGGACTGGGGGAGGAAACAGGAGTACCTGGAGGAAACCCCCGAAACACAGGGAGAACATGCAAACTCCATGCACACAGGCCAGAGGATCCAGACCTCCAACCCTGGAAGTGTGAGGCAAACTTTCTAACCACTAAGCCACTGTGCCTCCTGAACATACATATCTGTAAAACAACAACAAAACAAAACCTATGATCACATGTGATCACATGTTTGTCCTGCAGGTTTTGTCACTAGTACAATGACTAGTTTTTCTTCTTTGTTGATTTTGGAAATGTACACAGACAGGACTCCAGTTTGTTTCAGGGCAGAGATCTATTTGCTCTAATGGCAGAGTGAATATGAGTTGCCACGACTTTGCCATTTAACAACGTGATGCAACGATGACCTTTAATGCTTCAGTCAGTAACCTGGACATGACTGCACCACAAATGTGTTCATGAAGACATTGTGAACACATTAAACTGTGCAATCACTATATTTGGTAGAAAGGACCAATGGTCCTTGGTCTTTTCTTGTATACATTGCTTTTTCCACTACAGGTCGTGAATGGTCAAATAATAATCACTATGTTCAGGATGTGACTGCCGATGCATGGTGTATATTTTTATTTCCTGCTGCTCTCAGATTGTCTGTCTGATGCAGGACTACCATTCCAATTAAGGGCCATTACTGAAGAGTCGGACAGTGTTCCACTCTGCCTCGGCCTTTCCTGCTTACCGCATTAATGTCCTAATGCTGCTCTCTCTTTCTCTCGCTTGTTCTTTGTTCCCCCATGCATGCTAAGGTTGTTTCTTTTTTTGTGATTGCCGGTTAATTGGAGGCCTTTAAGCCATTCTCAGATTGGAATTTCTGATGTGTTTATCAGTCAGTGTCACGATTTGTATGCGCTACATCCTATGACTACCGATAATGCTTCACCCGAGACAGCGCTGGAAGGGAATGCAGAGACAAGCATTTTTGCTCACCCTAATGAGACAGGATCGAAGCTTTTAATACAGACGATGGCGTGGCAATTTAAAGCACAAAATACTTTGTCGCTTGAATCATTAGTAAGACAAAAATTGCATTTATTTGCATACATTCAAATTGCATGGTCAATTTAATATATATGTGGATATTTTATATATATATATATATATATATATATATATATATATATATATATATATATATATATATATATAGCTAGTATTATTAAGGGTTGAAGCATATATAGATTTTGTATTTAAGTAAATTGAGTATGATGTGATGATTACAGTTTCAGTATGTGGAGTTTGTACATTTACTGCCAATTAACTTGCCATTTTGTGGGCAGGCATATAATCCAACACCAAAAATGCACTAATTACATTAGAAGTCATTGATTTGTCTTTAAACACTGTTAGGCTGATCTGTTTTGGACTGCAGATAACAGAAAGAGGCATTGCCAGGGGACCGTGTGAACAGCACAATTTTAACAAGCTGCTCTGTTTGAAAGCCTACTGAAAATGTGTGTAGGTGGAAAATGTGCCTAAGTTCATAACTGCTTAGTCAGATATCACTGACTTCACTCTGCCTGGCACAGCAACTCAGGCGAATGTTGCTAAATGATTAACTGCACCCTGTACTTCCCACAGCATTATACCAAATATTCCCACTGTATGTATGTCCCTCAGCCAAACAACTTATTAAAATGATAGAAGTGGTACATATTGAATAAATATAAGAAAAGTTATGCAGAAGTATGCATGGCTGGACAATTAATGAGAGTTTTCTTTCCCGCCCCTTGCCTGAATTATCCTTGATTACAGTGTTGGGCTGATGAAAGACACACAATCAACATTCCTCCGTGAGTGACCTCTAATAAGGGCCTTGAACACCTTAGATTTGACGTCTTCCAACATGCAGACAAACTAGAAGGAGCAAGCAGTAATCATAAACCATACACAGGAAGAAGGCCAGATGATCAACAAACAGCAAATAGCGAAGAGGATGAGTTCCATTGTGACCCCTCTCAAGGTTTACTTCTCATAGTGATTCAGGGAGAATTTCCTTGCTACGCCTGCCTCAGGCTTTCTCATTAGGGATCTACATATATATATATATATATATATATATATATATATATATATATATATATATATACACACGTCTACATCTGGATTTCTGTAAATCACATAAATTTACTTCATGACAAAGTCTATTGTTAAATGTGAATTATAAATAAAATACATATTCTATTCACAACCACCTGTTCCCAATCAATGTACTCCCCATAAATAACTCGGTCATTCATTGACTCTGAAGTCTCACTCCTAGTATTCCAGTAGTGATGGAATTCAGTATTTTGTATGTATACACATTTTTCTGGTATAGATCCTGCCTGTTCTGTTTATTGAGTTCTGCCTAACCTAGTTAACCCAGTTAAATTGGTAGACTAGCTACCAATTTTGATTTTGAATGTCCTTCTGGACATCAAATAAACTTCCCTTGCATCCAAATCCCATCTATGCCTGACAAAAAGTCAACAATGTGATCAAAGTTGACGGGTTTTCATAAATGTACTTGTACCTGAACTGTTATATTGAACTGGCAAATGCCGGAATTATCCTTTTCATTCTTGAAACAGCAACAAAAACTACATAATACAAATAAAACAAATTAAAGTACCATTACTACAACAACCAGTACTACTACTACTTCTACTACTACTTCTTCTACTCCTACTACTACCAATAATAATAATAACGCTTTTTTTTTTTCCTTTCCAAAGCTCAAGGTTTCTTTACAAATTCAATTATTCATCATGACACACAGAACATAAGGCTATACAGACTACTGCAAAACTACAAATGATTGGAAAACAAACATATTACAAATATCTGAGAGAAAGCGGTGATATGGTGAGCAGACTAGTCAGTAGCAAAGTGGGAGAAGACTGAAAAATGTACGCTTTTATCTGGGATTTTTTTTTTTTTACACTTATGCGGTTGGGAGCGCTGATTAACATTGATTAATACTGATTAACATAGGAGTGTGGTGCTCATGTGGTGCTTTGTGAAGTGCTTAGGGGAGAGCTCTACCATGGCAGAATTGTAACACACATTTTCTCTAAATGCATGCGTGCAACTGCGACTTCATTACATGCATATACCAGTACGTCACATGTCCTTGCCTGTTGTTTCCAAATAACAACAACAAAACAGCAGGATTGATTCATTCCTGCTGGAGATTTAAAAAAAATAATCTTCTGTCATAAAGGTAAAAAAAACCAACAACCCCAACCACCCTGAAATCTGTGCAGTTCTGTACACTTATCTCTACACTGACTGTCAGCAGACTTTTCAGAGTCCATGCATGCTGCTTCTATTTGCAAGAAGGTAAGAAACCATGGGTGCAGCCTTCAGTACAATTGCAACAAATCTTATAATTGTACAGAATTCTGCTTCAGTCATGTCTCAGACTGTTAAGAGTAGCGAAAAGTGACAGCACTGAAACAGAAAAGAGACACACACTAATCTCCGACCACTTTACAATGAAGTTCAGTTGAGGTAGAGTGCATAAAGACTTTATCTTTTTGTTTAAATCCTACAATTAAAGTTAAACCATAGTAATCATATGCTAAGTGGAACTACTAGGATTTAACATTTACATTACATTTATAGCATTTGGCAGATGCCCTTACCCAGAGCAACTTATATTTCTCATTTATACGACTGAGCAGTTGCACTTGCTCAAGGGCCCAGCAGTGGCAGCTTGGCAGTGATGGGATTTGAACTCACAACCTTCAGTAGCTCAGTAGTTCCAAGTCTTAATCACTGAGCTACCACTGCCAAAACAAAAGATAAATAAAAAGGATAAAGTGCTCTGTGTCATCAGTCAATTACAATAATATAATGGGAGATTGTTTTGTTTACACTTCTCCACATGTGTGTAAAGGACATGCAGTGATCTTTACACATTATATGATATTTTCCAATGCACTCATGTCAAGCAGAGTAGTGAATGTGTGATGGTTCAATATAGATCTTCCTCATCTACATATATGAGACATTACAGTGTTACAATTGACCCATACGATGTTATAATTGTGCCACTGTGCTAGTTTCTCATTTAAATGAAAATGTACTAGCTGCATTTGCTGATGATATGCCAGAATTTGCACTGATATATCTATCTATCCATCCATCCATCCTATAGACTGTGTTTTTCTTTTCTGGTAAATATCAGTCCTGTAAATACTCCATTTGTTGTTCAAATCAGTCACTGGCTATAGGATTTTGGGATTGGGGTGTTTGTCTTTGTGTATTGGATAGATAGGGAGTTAAGGATGTACCTTTGTTTGTTAATTTTTTAAAGACAAGTAAGTGTGTGTTTCGCTTTTATAATTTGTACTGTTTTTTTGTTTTGTTTTGTTTTTTTAAATAATATTTTCCACAGTATTTCATCCAAATTGCTGGTGACTGCGTAAAATATTCCCACAATACAATTGCTGTACATCATGATAACTTAATTGTGGTAAAGTTTGTAAAGGGTGCCACAAATAGATTAGACCCTAGAGTACACTGTGCATGAGGGAACTGGAGGAGTAGATATATTTCTGAACTGAAATTAAATATTCTCTAACTGTGTGGTAGGAATTAAACCAAGAGAGAGTTAAAACATTGGTGCCAGTGGCAGAGAAAATTGAATATTATGACAACCTGTGTCAAAGGTCAAGCTGAAATCAAGGGAAATAAGACCAATAAGAGCACCAGAATCAGTGGAAACCGATGATTGAAAGGATCACAGAGATTATTGGAGACAAGGTGGAATTGCAGCTGGGAAGCAATAACTCTTTCCATGACCTTAGCTACAAAAGGGAGCGTAGACGGATCTGCAGTTGTTTAAAACAGTGGGATGGCTTTTTTGAATTGAAGCAACAACTATCTTCTTCTAGAGCCAACAGGACAGTGGCAGAGGCAATTGAACAATTAATGAGGTGGGAAATGGGAGCAGAGATATCAGACAGTAGTTTATTTTAGGAGTGAGGTGGGTGCAGGATGTAACTGACAAAATGATGTGTTGGAGCTCATGATCATTGTCTTAACGGAGGATGATTTGGTAAGAGTAGGGCAAACGAGATGTTGTGGATGAAACTTTCGGAAGGATGTCTGAGAGTTGCTGGTAGCGAAAAAGGTAGTTACACAACTAATCAGATGCAGAAACTTCATTTACAGGGGGTTGGGTAAGATTATTTATGGTAGCAAAGAGTGTCTTGGGCGTGCAGTTGGAATATCTAATAGCAGAAGAGAAGTAGGAGTAGCGAGCAGCATTAAGGGCAGCCCTGTATTTAAGCAGATGGTGTTTATACTGTATGCTGCATAGGGAACAGTGAGACCAGTTTTCCTCTAGAGACACTCAAGGAATCTACCAGTAACATTCATGGCCTGGGGTTCAAGAGTGAACCATGGGGATGAGTAAAATGACCATATTAGTAGTTCTCTAGTCATATTATTTCTAGCCTGTTCATTTGAGGCTTTACAAATGTATATTAGAAGAGTATATTAGAAGAAGATGAAAGTACATTAGAGACTCAGATAGAATGGAAGCAGAGAATGATCAACTGCTTTATAGTTGCAATAAGAAACAGTGGACTGAGCCCCATACATCAATGCTTAGAATAATGGAAATTATTTATAAACGTCTAGGCAATTATGCAGCATGTTAGATTACGCCCTCATTCTCAGTATGCATACATCTTCTATGTCTTGGCCAATCTGTAAATGACCCTATTTCTTGTAATATAGTGACCGTATTTATTGTAAATTAATGAGACTTTATGACCAGTTGGTTTCTGGTCCAAGTTTTTTTTTAGCCAAATAGTGTGAACTAGCTGCTTGTAATGAACTGCTTTATCGGGGGAAGTTTTTCAGTACAGTACAGACATACAGACCTGCCACTGTTTGTATGTGGCTAAGGTGTTACAGGCGGGCAAACAGTGATTTGAATCACGTTCTAATTATTATTATTATTACTATTATTATTATTATTATTATTATTATTATTATTATTATTATCATCATCATCATCATCATAAAAATTCTTTTTAAGGTGTTAGATTTCACACTTCACTGTAATCCTATTTAATCATAATCTTAAATCCTGAACATGGAGTACATGGCAAACAAGGGTTTTGTATGTCTGCCCAAGCAATATGTTTGCATCTGGAGTTATAAGTCTTTTGAACGATTACATAACATGCTATCATTTGTGTTTACTCAACCACAAGCATTGTAGGTTTAGGCATGTTCTCTCTAATTGCATGGAATTTGCTGACATACAAATGGATGTGTAGCAGTTTATTAGTGGTTAATAGGCTGTTATTATAAACGCCCGTGTGGTTTTCTCATAAATGTGTTATGTTATGTAAGGCTTTCTTCAATCCTCTGAGACCACTGAGACCTCCGGCATGCTTCCAATATATTAGATTAGGACGGGAGATGATGGACCATTGTGTAGCTGCACACACACACACACACACACACACACACACACACACACACACACACAGAGGAAAGTTTTACTGCTCGCTTATACTTACATTTAGGTATCAGCTTATTGAGATCACTAAAATACCATTACACAAATAAGAGATAATGTAATGCGTAATGACTGGCACCCTGTCCAGGGTGTACCCCGCCTTGTGCCCGATGCTCCCTGGGATTGGCTCCAGGTTCCCCTGTGACCCTGAAGAAGGAGTAAGTGGTAGAAGATGGATGGATGGATGGATGGTAATGCGTAATGTAATACAGACCTACATATAATGTGATACATAAGGAATAAAAAACTACAGAGCATGCTGTTAGAGGAAATCAATCAATGATAGGGTGGTGTGACCTGATTTGAAGGGTTATTACTGCTTCCACCTTGAAGTTGATTATTTTCTTAAGCGGCACGTTCTCAAGTCTTTTATTCATCTTATAATACAGCAATTTGCCAACTTACTATTTTATTAATAAAACAACAACACATCGTACTTTTTATCCATTTATAGTTACATATAATGTTCTGGAGTATCTGTGAGACAAGTTAGTTCCTGTTATCAGTTAAGATACAACAGCAGTGTGTACAGTATAGTGTGTCTGCCATACAAGTCCCTGAGAATCAGCTGTTACCATAGAACTGAAAAATCCTGTCAGACATCTAAGTTGTTATAGAAAATGGCTCGTATTTACCAATCAACTGTGCGGCTGAAAGCTCAAATCTTATTGGTCAGTAGGTGTGCCGGGATCAGACAGTAGTTCTGGCTATAACATGAACGATAGGTTAATATTAATGCTCTCGTTCTAATATGTTATTGTTTCTATAGTAACAGCTCATACACAGGGACTTGAATGGCAGGCCCTCAACGTAATCTAAGACTAAAAATGAACAGATTTTAAAAATGTGGTGTTGTTTAACAATGTAAAACGTATTATCAGTAATGTGCTGACTTTTTGTGCTGACTTTTTGTCAGCTATGGTGTAAGTGAAGTAACAGGAATAACACTAGACAGATTGCGTTGGTATACAAAAATAATGCACTTTGGGGGGTAATGGCACCAACGTTTGTGCGTTATGCTGCATCACACACCCCGGCGTACATTATTTTCATAGAAGAACAATCTGTCATGTTCTATTCCTAACATAACATATAATGTGGATAGCATGGCCAAGATAATAAAGCAGAAAAGCATGAGAACTATGAGCTTGTCAAGTATGGGCACCGCGTGTGACTTTGTGTTGAAAGCGCATGGCATGAGTCAAACAAATCCCTGATTCATTAGCAAGTTAGCAGTAGCTAGTAATGCAGTCAAATACTCAGCCATTAACAGTTCTGTGATTAATGGACAACAAATACATAATGTGGATGGGAAAAATACAGTAGTGCTTGAAAGTTTGTGATAAATAAATGTGACCTAAAACATCATCTCCTAAAAGTGAGACCACAATATTATACTATTAAATGCGGTCGTTTATTTATTGAGGAAAATGATCCAGTATTACATATCTGGTAGTGACAAAAGGATGTGAACAGATATGTAATGTCGGATAATTTTCCTCGAGTAGGAAAAACAAAGGTGCTGTGTTGTGATTAATAGGTGACCTGATAAAATATCTAGTGAATGTAGGTGTAAGATAGGTATATTGTGTATATATACACACATACTGTGGAGGTGAGAAGGGCGACTATCATTCTCAGAAAAACTCAATTCAGCTATTTTGTTTGTTTTTATTTTTGCCCCATATGGGAAATGACTGGAATTCCCTTCTGGGCAGTGAGGAGGAGGTGATATTTCTCAATCAGCACACTAATTAAAGTGTTATGTGCTGTCAGCTAAAAGCAGGAGACTGTAGGCTGGACCTTAGGAAATAGGGAAAGAGAGAGAGAGAGAAGAGAGAGAGAGAGAGAGTGAGAGAGAGAGAGAGTGAGAGAGAGAAGGAACGAGAGTGGGCTGTTTGCAGTGCTCACGTTGCACTCTGAGTGGTCTCTGATGACGAAGGACCTAGCTCAGCACCAATCTGGGCCCGTAATCACGCCGATTTGTTAACTAAATGAATCGTGTCCAGGCCAGCCTCTCAGGGGGGACATTTTTATAAGGAGGAACAGAAAGGCTGGTGGGAGGGGAAACGTGAAGCACCCAGCAGTCGCTTATTGATGAGCGTGCTGCAGACTTCAGCTCGGCTGGCTGCGTTTCCTGTTCTGAAATCTGTAAACATCGCAGCAGGAACAGGTGGAAGGGCCGTGCCGGCAAAGGAGCACCCGTTATGAGAAAATCTGCCGCTTCCAGGAAAGAGGCAGACATTTCACACAGCCATACTTGCACTTTACTGTTACTGACACTGACTCAGTTAATCATTTCTAACATCCCAAATAATAATAATAAAAAAACCTTACTCACATCTTGTAGCAATTCACTCTAACTTAAATAATACCAGAAAGTCAAGACAACATTACTGTATGTGTTTTATTCATTTTATCTAATGGACATGAAAGGTTATTACAAACATAGTAACATTACAAAGATCAAGTTCAGGTTCATTTGGACCTATGACTATTTGCATCATTCTGTTCATGTTATTACTAACTGAGATGAACATATTTACTGTATTGCTAAAAATGTAAAGAAATTATGTTGATCAATGGGACATCCAATGCTAATTAGTGAACAGAATATGAATGTGGTATGTAAATAACTGCACGGTCTTGAGTGTGTTATTCCGCTTATACTACAGCGATGTGCCAACAATTACAATGTTTACATTATTAATGAATGAGATATCACACATTTTAATAGTCTATAATAGAGCTAATGTTGTGGAATGTGGAAAGTTAATTCCTGTTATCACTTACATTATGGCCTCTCTCTCTCTCTCTCTCTCTCTCTCTCTCTCTCTCTCAAAAATCACAACTCGTCATTTTTCTGTTATAAAGCACCTGAGACTCCTTCCATAAATGTTAAATAAATGTATCCTAACAAAAACTTGACCAGATCAAAGATTATAGTGTTTCTTTCTTACACAACAATGTTAAAAAAAATCTGTTTATTATTAGGCTTAGATTATGTGGAGCATCCGTGATACATGTCCTTATCTATGAGCTGTTACTATTACTATATAATGTATTAAAATGACACATTTATGTAAACCTATTGTTCATGTTATAGCCAGTAGTACTGTCCAAACCATTCTGTTATACAGAAATAATGCATGCTCTGACCAATCAGATTCAAGAATTCAACTATGCTGTGGTGTAAATATTATTATGAAGTGTTCATATTCTGTTATTTCAGTAGTTCTGGTTTTTATTCAAATAAACGTTTGATGTTGAGTGAGAAATGTGTTTATGGGTTGTCCAGACTCCCACAGGACAGGAAGTATAAGCAAACACAAGATAACTGTCCAGCAGGAGTCTGGGTGGATTCTGTCCATGCTCGCTGGTCTTCTCCAGTTCCCTAGCCAGTTCTGTGTGTTTACCAACCAAACCTACTGTGTTTGCCAATAAAACACCAAGTACATTGTTTTACAGTGCTTCCTGGTTATGCTTCTTCCTTTTGAGTCTACAATAATGTGGTGTTAAAATATAGTCTGATTTCAACTTTTTGACATGGCTACACTGATCATATACAATATTTGGCAAAAGTTGCAAAGTCTGTTAGGTCTAAAGATGGAGGTGAGGTCTCTATGCCTGTCAGTCTCAGTGAAGATGGTGCTCCCTCTATGCCTGTCTGTCTCAGTGAAGTAGGCATAATCTCTGTGCTTATTAGTCTCCGTGAAGAAGGTGTGGCCTCTGTGTCTGTCATTCTCAGTGAGTTAAGTGTGGCCTCTGTGCCTGTCATTCTCAGTGAGGGAGATATGGTCTCTGTGCCTGTCATTCTCAGTGAGGGAGTTGTGGCCTCTGTGCCTGTCATTCTCAGTGAGGGAGTTGTGGCCTCTGTGCCTGTCATTCTCAGTGAGGGAGTTGTGGCCTCTGTGCCTGTCATTCTCAGTGAGGGAGTTGTGGCCTCTGTGCCTGTCATTCTCAGTGAGGGAGGTGTGGCCTCTGTGCCTGTCATTCTCAGTGAGGGAGTTGTGGCCTCTGTGCCTCTTACTAGAGAGGTAGGGAAGATGTAAAAAGCTATTTCTAAAAATCTAAATACAGTTGCATTTTACTACATAATGTTGTGTTGCTGCAAAACATCCCTATAGCCTACTGAATCATTAGCTGCTTTAAAGGTATTTTTCATACATATTTCATACATGAAAAAAGCATGAACAAATCAGAGAGAATACAAGAGAAATGCTTTAAAATGCTCAATTTGCATTTTAATATTCTGTACAATGAACATACTTTGTAACACAAGCTTTGACAATGCAGAAATACCACTGTTCGTCATGCCAATAAAGCACTCAGAAACCTATTGAGAGAGAACTAGAGACAGACCAAATGAGAGTGAGAGAGATCTCCTATAAAGTCACCAAAACACTTAAAGTACCATTGGTACTCATTACAGCCTAATGAGTAGATTGTGCTGTCACCATTGATTTGATATAGAATCTCTCTCTGACCCTTAGAGCACCTCTGCACTGCTTGGGCCACGGATTTAAAACCTCTCCCTGATGAGCAAACCATATCCAATCAAATTCACACACACTGTCGCCTCGCCCCAGTAATTAAACCACTCCATTAAAAAACCCTCACCCAAGGCTACCTTTCCCACTCAGTGCTTTCTCTTTCAGGTGCATAATCCCTCCAGATGTTACCCCAGTTCACCTGAGAGCCTCATTTTCACAGAGCTGCTCTCCATGGCTGTGTCCTCAACCAGTTCAAAAGTAAAAGGTATAGAATTAAAATGTAATAGGCTTAGCAGGTTTCAGAAATAATGTCATAAATCCCATGCTGCCCTTCACTTGGATGGAAAGTGAGTGTGTAATGCTCTAAAACCTGCAAATGGATCTCAGGTGTAGCATTTAAGTGGGAGCTTTGCTGCCACTGCAAGAATCTCACTTTCTCTAATCCAAGAGTTTAGCCACATTTTGGCTAGGACAGACATGGTCCGAGTGCACAATTTGCTTCTAAAATGCCTATCGTGGAACTATGACATCTACCTTTGTGTTATATTTGCTAATACTTTATCTAAAGATAGTTTTCATAATACTACATGATACTTTCATATCCCTCAAAACAATTGACATAATCATATAGAACATCAATTAAAGTATAGAAAGGGGACAGTTTACAGATGATCTGAAAGTAAAATCTGTTAATATAACTTTTCTATACATACAGTATACTATGATCAGGAAAAAAAAGTACAAATTATAAACAGTTATCCACATCTGGAAGCCCATCCATTATTAAAGAGAAATAAAAATCACACATAAGTATTCGACAAAGATACAAGTAGTTCTGATTTGAGATTAATATTCATACTATACTGCATAAATTATGCACTGTGGCCTTAAGAAGCTCTTCCAGTTCATCTCTTTCATGAGTGTGTAAACTTTCTTAGTCGGAATTTAAGGATCAAGGTACAGCATGTGCTTCAGATTTCTTCCTGTCTGCTGGTTTCTAAACAAATCTGTCCCATCTGTTCATCTGTCTCAGTCATGCATAAACACTCCTCATGTGCATGAGATTACTTGTGAGAATGTTGTAAGAGAGCTGAGCTCTAGGGCTCTAGGACATTCCCTGGTTGATGCAGCCCTTGAGAAGAGTCTGAAATGTGGAGAGAATGCAAAAGGATGCTGCTTTTGAGGATCTCAGATTGTCCCTTAGCAATCAAAAATCAATGAGCTGTATCAGAGTCAGGGCTTGAACACTCAGCAGTTAGTGTCACTGGTGGTCAAAATGAAGACCCATTTGATTCTCTTGAGTCTTGATGTCATGATGTGACAGTGAGTACTATATGTGCTTTAGTGATGCTTTTTCAAGTATGTGGGACTCCTTAGTATACAATGATCAGCAAGGGCATAACCATAGTATGGACATTGGGGGGGGGGGGGGGGGGGGGTCCATACTATGGTATCAAAGTTTCATACTGAAAATTCGCATATTTAGAACATAGGTTTTATGATTATGGTTACCGTTTGAATTCACATGATTTCTGAGTGATAGGATCTCCCACGGCATGGGGAAATTGTAGAGTGCTGTGGACGTCCTGTGGGCACATGTATTCTCTGCCCCATAACCTACCATGAAACCTACCACACCAACTACAGGCGAGCTAAGATGTGTGCAGGCAAAGCACACATGCTAACATTTAAACACGCAATCACGACTTTTAAAAAAAACTCAGAAAGGATGGTTACCTATGAAACTAAATTCAACACTATATAAGTTGTAAATACAGTTTCCCCACGGATGCTTCCAAGCAGTGCTGTGCTACCTGCATTGTGACCAGGTACCATTATTTTCCCAGAGGAACAATGACTGACTTAGATGATCTTTTTAATTTGATAAACTGAATTTTCTGTTTGTGTAACTGGTGTCATTTATTATGTTGATGTCATCATGCTGTTTAGCTTGCTATGTAATAAGTGCACAAAGTGTACAACAATATATAGTATTGGTAACCTGAAAAGTTTGCTATGTAAAGGGTACTGGAGTTTTCTTTTCTTAATTCTAAAGACAAACTGCCATAACTAGTTCTGACTGGATAACTACAATATGGCCACAACTCAGACGTTAGTTCCATATCTCTTGTTGCCAAGCTAGCACATCTCAGCATTATGCTGAGCCTTATATCTGTAAAATCACTTAGTTGTCTTTAGCCCAAATGTAGTGTAAAGGAACAAAATTCTGTGCAACTTTCCTCACTTTTGCTCACATTTATAACAGTCTGTCACAACGTGAGGGTTCACAACGAACTCGGCGGGAGGATATGCAAGTGAATGTAACATTAATGGTCAAAAACTGGAACTGACATTAGCCTAGCCTACTTCGTGGGTGTGCAAATATCAACAGTTAATCGACGTTCTTAAGAACAAACCAAGCCATGGTACAATGCCTTCTATACTAAGCTAAGGTTACCTACTATTTAGGTATCTACTTACTTACTGTCTGAAAAAAAGCTTGTATGTTCTGCTGCACTTTTCTACGCTTGGCTGCTGTCTCCATTTCTTACAGACTGACCTGCTAAAATATATCAACGAACTTGCGTTGAGTATGGGCGCAACCAAGTGTACAATTGGAGGGGGGCACACACCTATTTTTCTTGACAAACGGAAATATATTAAAAAGGAATAGACATAAATAAATAGAATAGATGAAGAAAAGACAGATCCGTTAGCAAGGTTCATTAAAGGGGGACAAATATTTTGTAATGCATTTTGGGGGGGGGACAGATTGGTATTTCCTCAACATTGGGGGGACACGACCCTCCCAAACAATGCGTGGTTACGCCCATGATGATCAGACATAACATCATTAAAACAAGCTGCCTAATATTGCGTCCTTCTTGTGCCAGCAAAACAGTTCTGACCCGTCGAGGCATGGACTCCACAAGACCTCTGCAGGTGTGCTGTGGTATCTGGCACCAAGACGTTAGCAGCAGATCCTTTAAGTCCTGTAAGTTGCAAGGTGGAGCCTCCATTGATCGGACATGTTTGTCCATCACATCCCACAGATGCTTAATCAGCTTGAGATCTGGGGAATTTGGAGGCCCAGTCAACACCATGAACTCTTTATCTATGTTCCTCAAATCGTTCCTGAACAATTTTTGCAGTGTTGCAGGGTGCATTATCCTGCTGAAAGAGGCTACCACCATTAGGGAATACCGTTTCCATGAAGGGGTGTACTTGGTCTTTAACATTGTTTATGTAGGTGGTACGTGTCAAAGTGTAGACTTCCCATAGTGCATCCTGGTGCCATCTCATCACCATGTAAGCAATGCACACACACCCGGCCATCCACATGATGTAAAAAAAAATGTGATTCATCAGACCAGGCCACTTTCTTCCATTGCTCCATGGTGCAGCTCTGATACTCCTGTACCCATTGTGGGTGCTTTCAGCAGTGGACAGGGGTCAGCATGGGCACTTGGACCGGTCTGTGGCTACGCAACCCTGTTTGCAGCAAGCTGTGATGCACTGTGTGTTCTGACACCTTTGTATCAGAGCCAGCATTAAACTTTTCATCAATTTGTGCTACAGTAGCTCTTCTGTGGGATTGGACCAGACGGGGTAGCCTTCACTCTGCACACGCATCAATGAGCCTCGGGCTCCCATCACCCTGTCAGCGGTTTATTGTCCTTCCTTGGACCAATTTTGGTAGGAATTAACCACCGGGAACACCCCAAAAGACCTGCTGTTTTAGAGATGCTCTGACCCGGTTTCCTACCTATCTCAACTTGGCTCTTGTCAAAATCGCTTGGATTCTTACGCTTGCCCATTTTTTCTGCTTCCAACACCTGCTTTCAACTTCGAGACCTGACTGTGCACTTGCTGCTTAATATATCCCACCCCTTGACAGGTGCCAATGTAATGAGACAATCAGTGTTATTCACTTCACCAGTGGTTTTAATGTTATAGATGACTGGTGTACATATATTCATTTTATCTAATATATATATATATATATATATATATATATATATATATATATATATATATATATATATATATATATATATACAGTATATGATATACATATAGAGTATAAATAAATTTGGCTGAGATGGAAGAAGAGAGGATGACTTGAGTGAAGAGGAAGGAAGAGGAAAGAAGGAATACAAAGAGAGATGATTAGTGAGGGACTATAACCCACACACAGAAGGATGAATAGAAAGGAGAAGAAGAAAAGAGAAAGTAGAAAATGGAGGGTGGTGATTGGTGAGAGACCATAAATCACACAAATGGCTCTGAACAGCTGGCCCCTTCTTCTTCCTGGGTATGTTTTAGTTTGTGGTCTTATGTGTATATATATGTGTGAAGGAGCGTCTAGGAATGAGTGGGTTTGTTTGTTTGTTTGTGTGTATGTGTGTGTGTGTGTGTGTGTGTGTGTGTGTGTGTGTGTGTGTGTGTGAACAGGGAACATGATGACTTTGTTGAATATGTGATTAATGAAACAGCAATAGCGTAGATTTTCATAGATCTTCATAGCAGAGCTTCATTACACCCAAATTCCCCCATAATAAAAGCTATTTAGGCCGTTATATGTATTTACTTAAAGCGCCGCATTATGCTGTATAAACATGTCATATTTTGTTTTAGAGGTCTTATACAATAGGTTTACATGCATCTAATGTCAAGAAACACTTTAATTTTCTCACAATTTACACTTCAGTATCACCTCTTTTTCTCAGTGTCACAAACGACTCGTTCAAGGATCCGGTCATTCTAAACTCCTCCTTCTAAACTCCGTTTCAAAACATTTTTGTTTGTCCTTTTGGCTGTTTGCCAGAATTCACCCACAGTGATATCCGCTGGGTTTTCCCATGACAAAGTTAGTGTTTACAAATTGTTTATTAGTGCAAAGGTATGGGAATTGAGAGATTGCATTTTACGATACATTTATTCATTTGGCAGAAAAGTTTAGCCAAAACAACATACAGTTAAAAGAGAATGCAATGCAAGCAACTGATTTTTTCCCTCATGAACTCACCATCAGTCAGAAAATGGCTTATTATTATACATCATGAATCAAATATGAAGTATTCTGCTTTATTCATTGCTGGTGAACTGAATTTGGATGGATTGTTTGTGATCAGTGATCAATTTTTTAAATGATTTTTTTTGTGTGTGTTTGTATCTCCTTTTATTTAGTTGTGGATTGTGAATTTGTTTTTGTGGACTTCATGTTATGCAACAAAAATACCCACAAAGAAAAGGCTGAATATGTGTGATCTGGAATTAAAAGCTCCAAGAGTCCAACCCAACGCACTTTTCATTGCCCAAGATTTCAACCAGTATAAAGAGAGGAAGACTGATCTATCACTAATGAGATTGTCTTGAGTCTCCTTTTAAAATGCATATAAGAGAAATTCTAGAACAGACATAAAAATACAAATAGATATATTATGTTACTGCATGAAACCTGACTCCAGTGTTATAAGAATCTATGAGGGATCAAGGCATGCACCAATGGAAGTCACTGTAATTATTTAAAGGATGTGAAACCATGGTAGGCTAATTGTAGCATGGCAGATCATGATCTATTTTCAGCCATCTCTAGTCAGAGGCACATGGATGTACGAATGCCATCAAAGGCCAGTCACTTGATTATACTGGTCACTCTGGGAAGGATCCAAAATAAGTAACTATGAAACAAGATGATTATATCACATGGATAACTGAGAACTGAGTTGAAGCAGTTGGAGTGTATAATTCTTCAGAGAGGATACGTACATACCCAGCCTAACTCCATTTTGCAGGATCTTCTTTCAAGGTCTTCGTCTGGTGGCAAGTGTAAGTGTGTGAAATGCATTTTGAGCTCATTTTTTCAAATGATTTGAGATGTGTAATTTGCCGGTGGGACGTCATACTGTATAATAAGTGCTAATGGGTTTATGAAGATTATATAACATTAGCAGAAGCAGCTAATTGTTTCTTGAGTTATTATAATAATTAATAAGGTGATGCACTCTAAGACAATGGGGGTAAATTTCCGTGTCAGTGGGGTTGTAACTATAGTGTTTATCACTGATGTGGAAATGTGTATCTAGTGTACCTTTAAAATACATTAAAACAGTTCTTAAACATGATGATCCCAAATGGACATAATTAATTTTCTGCAACCCCAAGCCTTGCATTTTGGTTTTTCCTTGATATTTATCGCTACACTTGTAAATCCATATTCAAAAAGGGATTCTGAATTTTTTTCCCATGTTCATGTTCTTGATTCTGCTGTTCCAGTGAGTCAGAATCACTCAATGTAGTCGAGCAACTAGTAGATGTAGATGGACGGAGAAATTTGTCCATATTTTTGCTGAACTCCTACACTTGTGCAGTGTGTCAGTGTCAAGTGGCTTGTTTGAATGTGACGCCTACATAGCAATATTTAATATTCGTAATATTTATTCGTATTTATGCATAAAACAAAGGAGGAGAATGTTAGTTTCTCTCACAAGCACATTTGTAAATCAAGTGACCTTTCATACTGTCGCGACCCCTAGTTTGGGAACCCCTGCACGAAAAGCTAATTGAAGGTACATGAGTGGTCCTTAAGGTACATTAAACCATGTTAAAGGTATGCTACATTCACATCACCATGTCTGATAATTACTAAAGCTAGGAAAGATGTACCGTGGAGGATACCACGCTAGAGACAAGGAATGGTACGTACAATTTAGTACCCTTTGTTCTGTGGTTAGTGTAGTTATTTCCGGTTTTAAGTCATATGGTATATATGTCAATCAGATGTTGCATTGAGGAATCTGAGCTTACACTTCATTTATCAATGCACTTGAAACAGGGAAGCTCACAAAGGGCATCCAGAAATTAATGCTATTCACATTCATCCATATTTATCTCTCCTGATCTTGCAACCCACATTATATGACATAGTGTAAGACGATTAATTCTTGCTTTAGTTGTCTATCTATAGAAAATGCAACACTAGAGTCAGATTTTCTTGGAGCAGCAGGTGATTCGTGTATAAGTAACCAGAAAGCAGCTGCAATTTTTCTAATGGTATTTATATCAATTCATACTCATGTGATTGTCTGGACTGGTGTCATTGATTGGACTTGGAGAGAGTTACTGCATTACCCATGGAGGCAAGACCCAATGTTTCCAGTCATACTATTTTTTAAAAAATAGTATGCATTAATAGTATGTCAAATAGGAAAAAAAAAAATATATATCTTGCCTGTGACCTTAATTTCATCAGTTAAAAGCATTTACTTTTTAAATTAAAAAGAGTACATTTTAAAGCAGCAACTTTTTTTTTTTTTTACTTTTACTTGAGTACAATTTTGGCTTTTTCCACCCCTGATAAAGAACTGTCTTGTCACCTTATACAGCTTAGGTTTGTTTGCATAATTGTATCTCAGGTTGTCAGAGAAGTTCATTGCTAATGTGCTGTGTGAGTTCATTTTTTGTTCATTGTGTGCAGCAGGCTCTGGGTTGTGCAGCTCTATCTGTAAATAAAAAGTAATCGCTTCAAGTATTAAAAAATAAAAATTATATATATATATATATATATATATATATATATATATATATATATATATATATATATATATATATATATATATATATATGGTAGGAGGTAAGCATTCATTGTCATGATTAATTTAAGAATTCTTAATATACCTGTGTGTTTGTTTTGATCTCTGGTAATGTCAAAAAATGTATTCATAGCTGTGTTTAAGAAAAATAATGAGGGATTTGTTTGCTGTGTGTATGACCTCATAAAATCTACTTTCATTTTTCAGCTAAAATATATCAATTTTCAGTCATTTTGTGTGTGTTTTGCATGTTAGTCTTTATGGATTTTTTTTTTTAGAGACACATGTTTTTGATCAGACAGTGGCCATAATATGGAATGCTTAACCAAAACTGATTTAGTTTTAGCACTATGCACCTCCACTTGTATTGTCTCATTGTATGCAACTATGAAATTTTATATTTTATCCATGTTTTTGTATGCTTTATTTTGCATTTATACAGCCAGTCGGTTAACAAGATGTTTACTTTTGGTTCTTGGCAGATCAGAGTTATAATTAAATACTGGCTTTTGGGGTTAAAGTGCAAAAAAATTTTTAAATGTCAGCTTTATTTAGAAGGCACATTTTGTAGAATGTTCTGTCCTTTATATATAAACTTCAACCATTTCAGATAATAAGTACTGGGCTGATGACTGCCTGAAGTCTGTGACCCTTTTGTTGGTCCTGAAAATCTGCAAGGTGAAGCAACACATCAAGCGAGTTTTTAATTCATTTAATTCATCTTGAATCCAGAGCAAAACCAACAAAAATCACACACAGTTGGAACTGCCCAATTTCTTTCTTATTGCAGGAAAGACATTGTGTGTGTATAAAAAATGGCTGACTTTATCCTTATGTTTGTGACTTTGAAAGTTTGTGAGGTCATTTGTAACAAATTCACATAGACAGATAAACCAGGACATGTCCTTATCCAAGGGACAGCAATATCTGACAATGTCATGATGATGGACAGAAGATAAAGAGATGGATCATGGCATTGACTGATTCTATTCAGCCAGGCATGCATCTTTTAAGACTTTTCTTATTCACCTGCTCTAACATATCTGACTTGGCTCATTAATGTGTAATCAGATGCTTTATGAACTGATTCAGGTGTATTAGTCAGGAAAATACTAGAATTGTTTAAAAAAACAGTGGTCTCTGAAAACCCTTGGTTTAGACCATGGGTTGAATGGGAACTGTGTGAAGTATTTCAGTAGATCAAACTGGGTTCGCAAAAATACTAAAGCAGAGCAGACTAACATATGAAAAAAACCTCAACTCGACATGCTTCATTGACTCCAATATTTTAACCATGATAAGGCTCAGCTTTTGCAGCAGATCCTTTGTTGTGACCAATCACATGCATCACATGTTAATTTAAAAAAAAAAAAAATTGTTTACCCTTTCTGGTCTGATTAGTGAACCCACAACATGGCTTGTTTAAAAAAAAAAAAAAAAAAAAAAAAAAATCCCCATCTTTTTTTTCAAGTCTGTGTTTACCTGAAGCGGCAGCGTGAAACAAAACATAATCACTTCAAATGGTTATTTATCAGTTTAATTATATCTATTAACTAATCATTAATGCTTAAGCATTAAGATAATTGTTGCCACCATTCAGTTATGTGTTTGTAAGGTAGCAATTTTTGTAATTGAATACCACTGGATATTGAAGAGAGAATATTGAGAATATATTCTCCTAATGGAGCTAATTGTTCTTTAATATCAGTTATTAATGCGAAGAATAGCCAAAGCACAAGGTTTATATGTTTACACTGTACGAAAATATTCTGTTTGACTCACATACCACAACATGGGTCTTCCCATTTTACTCTAAATATGACAGACAGCTCTGTCAAGCAAATATTTCCAAATAGTACCCTTTTCCTTCAGCCTTGAGTGTATACAGGCATTACTCACCCATGAGATACTATTACACATGCTCAGCACAAGCTTATAAAAGTGGTGACTTTCTCCTGCCAGTGTTTTACCCACACTTCCTGGTCATGGTAGGAAGATGAAGAAATATCACCCAGGCACAGATGTTTGAATTAGGGGTTGCATGTATTAGACTAGTCGACTATATAGTCAACTTTCTTTTATGTTAAAGAAGAATCATCAGTCATTGACTGTATTTGTTTTCAGGTAAAAATATCTTGTTAATTCTATCTCATGTTCCTGTATGGGCTGTTTCAAACATTTTGGTCGCATGGTCTGCTAACAAAACTTTTAAATGAACGGGAGATGAGATGAAGCTACGTTGCAGCCACAGACACCGTCTTTAGCAGTTTAGTGTAAAACTCTACTGTTCAGTATGATTTCACAACAATCGTGTATTTTCCAGCTAAGGACAAAGACGCAGTCGATAAAGTGGTTCTTCATTGCTGTCTGGGCCACATCAGGATACATTTGCGTTCACATTACAAATGTGATATGGTTATGTGAGACCAATAACCACCACGGTTGTTTGAGGGATCGGATCACAGTGCGTCTGCATTGGCCCCCGTTCACACTTGTATTAAGCGATGTCGACTTACAATCAGATCACCCAGGACACATGTTAATACCAGGTGTGAACAGGGCCTAAATGATTAAATGAATGAATGAAAGAATCCCAATTTAAATGCCACACAGCCCTGTGTCCAAATAAGCTCCCATGTTAATCAGTGTTCCTTTTCTGACTCCATATCTGGATTATTGTTACTGTTACTATCCTGTATATATAGTACACTGTTACTATATATATAGCAGTTTATAGCTACAGTCAAGGTTGGGGAACATCCACGAAACAACTTTGTTCTTGTTATCACTTGAATAAATTAATTCAGGTGAATAAAATGAATAAAACCAAAAATACCCTGCATTTTTTTCCATGTTACTGAGAAACCCGAAAGAGCAAGTTCCTCTGCCCTGAAAACTTACTTAAAGCTTCAACAACGATATATTTTTCTTCTTTAAATAACACATTTAAAAAAATCTGTTTACTATTAGTCTGAATCTGAAATACAAAGCTGTGTGTATTAGCCGTCACTAATGTATTAGAACAAGTACATTAATATAAGTATAGAATGTAAGTATAAAATGAATCACTACCTTCTGACCAATTTGAGAATTCAACATTGCTGTGGTATATATATTTACAAACATATTTGTATATATTGCTCTGAGGCATTGAAACTGGTCAGAGATTTTACAGTATAGAGACAGATTGGTTCTACTCGCTGGCGCTGTAAGACCTTTTCACAGAGAAGAACAATGATGCTTTCTGTCTTATATGTTGCACTCCATCGATTTGCTTTCATGCACTGTGAACTTCACACTCTCTGTGAGCATCTCTGTGTTTGTTATGCTGAGAGGCATGCTGCTGTTTATCTCCCTTCTGGACATCTGTATAAATTGCTCTAAAATCAGATGTAAAGTGAAATTTTTTTATCATCTCTGTAGGTGTGAATGGAGCTCCAGAGAGAGAGAGGTGTTTGTGATTCAGAGCTTGACCTTATGCCAGCTTCAAAGTGACAGATTGATGTCTTTGCTGGACATCAGTGGAGCTTTTATTGGACACACACCTTTTTTACCCTGGTAAACAACAACAACAAAAAAATACTTTATTTTATTTCAAATATATTTGCCTTTTCAATAGTACATTGCAAATATACTAACAAAGAATTGTACCATCTTTAAATATATATAAAGTATATATAATTTTTAAAATATATATTAACATCATGCTTTTACCTATTTCCACAATAAAACTTTTAACACACTTTAAAATAATTGTAATGTAGCATATTGTCTAAAATATATATTTTAGACAATTATACTTAAAGTGAAAGTTCCGTGAAATTTTTAAAGTGTACTTACTTCAACATTATTTTAAAATATGTTTTAGGTATATTTTCAACTGTATGCTCAAAATTATCATTGTAACAATGCAGTAAAAGCATATTTTAAAAATACATTATTTAATATCCTGAAGTTGTGATATATTTTAAGTTAAATTTGAGTGTAATTTTTAAGTTGACTCATTCATGCTAGGAATTCACTACTTGGACATTTCTTTCAGAAAGTGTTACAGTGTACGACTAATGTGTTAAAAGCCCATTTTTAAAATATATTTTTTAAATAACGTGAGCGTAATGTACAAATGGCTACACTTATAATTGTGATTTAAATATATTTATTTGGTCATTTACATTACATGCATGGAATTTGGCAGACACCCTTATCCAGAGCAACATACATTTTTATTTCATTTATACATCTGAGCAGTTGAGGGTTAAGGGCCTTGCTCAAGGGCCCAATGGTGACAGCATGGCAGTGCTGGGGCTTGAATTCACGACCTTCCGATCATACATATGGTCAAATATATATGTATATAGTTATATAGTAGCAACACCTTACAAAGTCTATTTATTTAAAGATGTGAGGCATGAAATGCTTGAAAAGCAGGCTGTCAAACACCATTCCTCAGACTTAGAAGGAAAACAGACAGAAAATAAAGCTTCTCCTGTATGTGGTCTCTGGCACACGGCCGCCGTTAATAACACTGCGGTGATAATTGCTGTTGTTCCTGTTTGGGCAACTTAGTTGGGTAGAAGCAAGACAGTGACCTTGAAATTAACATAATACGAGATATTATGTGAGTATGCAGTTATTTTTCCTGAAATTCAACCATTTATTTTGCACACATTTGAAGTGTGTCTGTGGGGTTTGTTATGGACTGTGCAGCAGTTTAACACAGTAAGTGGTAAACAGCATGGGTTATTATAAATGAACAGAAGGAAAGCTGATATCAGCTACCTCTTGCTGTGGAAATACACAACAACCAGAGTTCAGTGTTTGTAAGGGTGTGAGTGTGAAATGTTTGTGTGATAAATTATGAATCACGAAAGGCAAATGCTACTACAGAGCCATTTACATGTGTTTGTACAGTCCAGGAAACAATATAGTAGAATTAGCTGATGGCAGAAAAAGAATATGGAGAAGATTCTGTGCCACTCATAGTGGGAGGAAAACATGAAATGCAATACACAAATGTTACACGAGAACAATATGTCACACCGAAAAGCAAAACTTTAATTGCATTGCCCTTACATCTCCTTATTTCTCAGTCCATGGCAATCAGCAAGGGATTTATTTTAAGAATTAAACACAAGTGAATATTATCCATTATTTAGAAATCCACACCACTGCATTGCATTCCACTGTGCTTTACAGTTTATGTCAAACACAATACACAAACTGTATTACTTTTCATTAGTGACCTACTGAAAACGTTCCACACTGAAAAGCTAACTTGCTTTCATGTTGATTGATCTGAAAAACAATCAGCATGGGATTGCTTTTTAAGATGCCGACTTTGGTCAGAAGTGTAATTCCCTGTTGCATTGATTTCACTTTCATGACTGCATTGCACTCGTGCAACACTAAAATACAATCAATGTCCAATCACAGCTCTAAGCCATACTCTGGGACATGGCGGTAATCACAGAAGGGGAGAAGCATCCAAAAGTGTCATTTTCCAGGAGCTACTGCTGTCCATATAAAGAAACACACTATAAAGTTTCTTTAAGGCTTGTTGTTTCTGCATTCCTACAGTTCTTGCTGTCATACAAATTAATATAGCATACTTGGATCGATTTGGATAATCTTATTAACATGGCTGTTAACAATGCAACTTCCTCATAGCTGTCACAGAGAGTAGGGCATAGGTAAAATCATCACAAAATAAGCCTCACTGAAATATTATGGCTGACATTATACTAAAGAACAAAAACAGTTCTTGTGTTTGAGGACAAAAGCACCTACACACATATAGATGGAATGCAAGGATAGATGTCAATTAGCAACCTGGAAAAAACAGTCAAAATTTTGATATGGGATTTCAAATAAGCATAAACCATAAACGTATTTCACCGAAATGGTGTTGAAATATTTTTATTTAGTTTTTAATCTCATCTAGGTTATCTTCCTTCAAAGAACATGTTGTGTAAGGAGTCAGTTTAACAACTGACTAGCTTAGTGTGATTTACCATCTCAGTGAATGTCATGCTTTGATCAAGTTATTGGATAGCTACATGCCATATGTCAAGTCAATGAATTCGATGTTGGACACCATTTCCCAGAATGATTACTAATCACAGACACCTGGACTCAGTCACCACCACAGCATTAAAGCACACCCCAAACACCTACTCATTGCACAGTATTTGTTCAGCTCTGTTATTCATCTCACATACCAAGACTTTGTTTCTTATTTGCTATTTCTGTTTACTGTTTACTTCATCGTTTTATGATTACACTCTCGTTCCTTTATAACCTGCTTGTACATTGCCTGACCTTTTGCCCGTTTGTGGATTCTGATCTTTTGGATTTGTTTGTACCGGCCAGTTTCTTTGAATAAATACATTCACTGCAACTGTCGCCGACTCTGGCTTCTGACATTATAGCGAAATGGACATAAATCTAATCAGTTTGATTTGTAATCAGATATAAGCTGATAAAATGTCTGTGATGCTCCTGCGCCAAATAATTTTTCTCCTAGCATGCAGACTTTAAAGTGCTAGGATTTTACGTGTGGTACACTCGAGATACATGCAAAAGAGAAACATTTTTCATTCAGTGGATCCACCCTCAACGAATAAAAATTAAGTGCAAAACATTCAGAAACATTTATGAAGGAAAAATAAGAAACTTACAATAACAGAGTTGCATAAGTGCACACTTTCCTAAACTAATTCTTTAAAAGCACCTTTTGATTTTATTATACCACTCAGTCTTTTTGGGTAATTGTCTGTCAGTATGGCACATCTGGACTTGGCAATATTTTCTCACTCTTTCTTGCAAAAACATTCTAGAGCCATCAAATTGTAAGGACATCTCCTGTGCACAGCCAGCTTCAGGTCACCCCACAGATTTTTAGTTGGTTTCAATTCTGGGCTCTGGCTAAATCATTCAATAACATTGATCTTCTATTGGTTAAGCCATTCCTTTGTTGATTTGGATATCCACTTTGGATCACATTATTATCCTACTCAGATTAAGGTCAATAATTAGATTACTGCTGTGCATGTAAACGTAGTCAATGCTGTGCTGAACGGTGGAATTCTTTTTCATACTCAGCTTACTAGCAGACACTTGAAGGTTTTGCAGTAAAATCGACTAGTATTTCTAGCTATTCATGATTCCCTCCACTTTGAAAAAAGCCCCAGTTTTGGCTGAAGCAAAGCAACCCTAAAGCATGACGCTTCCACCACCATGCTGCACCATGGGTACGGTGTTCTCTTGGTCTCATCAGACCTTAACACATTTTGCCACATGGTTTGGGGTGATTTATTGTAGTTGAGCTTGGATGTTTTTTGTGAGAAAGGGGTTCCATCTACCTACATTTCATTGCCTCTGTACTCTGACAAGAACAATAAAGTTGAATCTAACCTAACTTAACTTAATCTAGCCACCCTACTCCATGGTCCAGAAATATGAAGAATAGGAGAGATTGTTGTCGCATGTAGAGAGTAATCAAGTACTTGTCAGATATTCCTGCAGCTCCTTTAATATTGCCGTTGGTCTCTTGGCAGCCTCCCTGGTAAGTTTGTGTCTTTTCCTTTTTTTTTTTTTTTTAATTAAATTTTAGAGGGATGTCCTGTTCTTGGTGATGCCATTGTGGTGCTCCATTTTCTCGATTTGTTGATGATGGTCTTTATGATTTTCAAGGTACATCTAATGTTTTGGAAATTCTTTTATACCCCTCTCCTGATCGAAACCTTTGAACAAGTGAGATAAGATACATGCTTTGTAAGCTCTTTGCAGACCATGGTTTCAGCTGTTGGTTGAAGATGTGAAGAAAATCCTATTGAAGCAGTTGGTCTTTATATGGGGTTAATCAGAATAATTTAATTGTTGACAGCTGTACGATAATTACTTTTGAACATGAGGTTGAATGTGTCGAATTATGCAACCAGGTTATTGTACATTTTTTATTTTTCCTATTTTCCCTAAAACGTTTGATTGTTTTTCAATTAATTTTTTTTACGTTGTAATTACACATTGAGGGTGGAAAAATTCTGACATGATTTGTCTTGGTTTAATTTTTTTTCATCACAAAAACCTGCCACATTAACAGGGGTGTGTAGACATTTCATATCCATTGTATGTAAATAGTAGAACATGTCAAAATGTGAAGGTTTTTCCCATGCTGACACACATATTTCCTAATACAGCCCAACTATATTAAAAGGTAAATGGTAGTTGCAAGTTGAAGCTTGATAACAGAGATAGATGGATGGATAAAAAAATAAGGCTATACAAAGCTACCAAATAAGATTAATTCCTTATTTATGTGTTTCAGCTTTACCTCGTGCAGTTATGTGGTTATACTAAAGACCACAGTGATGCATAAACTGGTATAAAGAGCTCAAATTCTGTATGACAGAGAGCTAGAGAATAAGATGCATCTAATCTACAGAGTCCCTGGTTTACTGTTAAACATGGTGGTGGACTCATAATGCTATGGGCATTGGCCATATGCTTGCTCCACATGGTTGTATAACGGCTAAGAAATATGAGGCCATTTTATAGGACCAGGTGTATCTTATGTTCCCTTGTGATCCTTTAAATATCCAAGATAATACTTTTCATAAACGCTGGCAAATGAATTTAAAAGTGGTTTGAACTCACTTCCAGACTTCTAGATGAATAGTAATCTAGATGAATCCTACTATACACATAGTATAGATGAATGCTGAATAGATATTAACACCATCAGTAAAGTTTAAAGCTGTTAAAAAAAAGAAGTTTTTCCAACACTTTAAAAAAAATATAGTTCCGTTTTAATCCACAGTCAATGTTCAGAATGTATAAGCTACAATTTAGACACATTTTTGAGTCTTTGGCTCTTGTCAGGGATTTGGAGTTGGAGGCAGATAAGTAAGAAAGAAGCACAGAAGCTTTTCAATCTGTGCAATATTAAACATACACTCAGTACATGAACAAAAACAACAAGAACTAAGCGCACACATGAACCCAAGAACATGCCACGAGTTAGACAAATGCCAGACAAAGAGTGCTACCAGAGTCAGAACTTAAATATCAGTGTTCATTAGACATAAATGTGACTCAGGTGTGCATGATATTGTGAGGTGCAGGGGCTGATGGGTAATGTAGTCCTGACAGAACCCCCTCTTTAAGGCGTGGCTCCTGATGTGCCTACTTTGGTCTCAAGGGGGTCTAGGGCTGCTGGTCAGTTCAACTGCAAGGCCAGAGTGGGGAGCGATGAACATGTCAAGGACAGCGGGGGAGTGATGTCCTCTGTTAAGCAATGGGCAGAGCAACATCCTCAGCCAACTGGGCAGGCGAAGTGACATCCTCAGGTGAACAGGGAGGTGGAGCAACATCCTCAGGAGGACAGAGTGGTGGAGCAATATCACCGGTGGGGCAGGGTAGGGGACAATGACGTCCTTTTGAGAGTCAAGGGTCGAGGTGGATTAGACATGAGACCACGTCTGTAGCTTGCGAGACCTCCTCTTTGTCTTCTGGATATGGCGTCACTTGCGAGGCTGCTCTGTTGGCCTCTGACTTGAGTATGGCTTGCGAGGTCACTTCATCAGCCTCTGACTTTGGCTGGGTAGGAGAGGCCGCTTCGTTGGCCTCTGGTGTGAGCAACCCTGTAAGGCCACCATCTCTGTTTGGCCACATAAGCCTGGTGGACACACAGGTTATAGCTACCCCAAAAAAAATCTTTGGGGGAACCAGGGCGTGAGTTGGTCCAGAAGGGTTGCACCTCCATTGCACCCATTTAATCAGTGCAATACAAAACATACACTCAGTATATAAACAAAAACAAAAAGAACTAGGTACACACATGAACACCAGAACATGACGTGAGATAGACAAATGCAAGACAAAGATTGCTACCAGAGACAGAACTTAAATACGTGTGCTCATTAGACATAAACGTGACTCAGGTGCGCATGATATCGTGAGGTGCAAGGGGTGATGGGTAACGTAGTTCTGACAGCTCTGTTGTCTTGTCCAGGTGTCCTTGGATATACAATTTATGTCAGATTTTCAAGAAAAAGTTAGTGTTAAATAATTTTTTTATGCGTTTTAAATTTTAAATCTGCTGTATATGCTGAAAATATTAAAACAATTTGCATTTTATAATGATAATAATAATGAATTAGAACAGTAATATTGACTTAGGGCTTAGAGTTGGCAATATTGGACAAGTTAGCTAAACTACGAGTTACACCATGAAAAAGTAGCCCAGCTACATTAAAGCTTTAAAGCTACAGTGACACTATATGGTAAAGTAGCTGAACTACATTGATTTACCTCCATGACTAATGTCTCTGCTCTGCTAGTGTTGCCTTCTTGAGCATCAGTGAATGTTTGCATCTTTTGTAATAGTTGTGTATGAGTCCCTCAGTTGTCCACAGCGTGAAAAGCTGGACCTCAAAATCATATAGCCACTGAACTGGTTCATTTGTGTAAATTCAGTTATTATTGTGTCTTGTGGACTATATAGACATCTGTTATGTGAAATAGCTTATTCAGGGCAGGACTAAATAAAAAACAAACTGTAATTTTATTATTATTATTATTATTATTATTATTATTATTATTATTAACATTTTGCAGATTCTGCAAGGTGTGTGTAAACTTATGACCTCAACTGTGTATCAACACTACTCCCCTAGTTGGTAGTTTATAACACAGTGCTGTTGAATTCTCTAATCTGATTGGTCAGGTGTTGATTAATTTTCTATAACAGCAGCTCTGACAACAGTGCAAGGAAAACCACAGGACTATATTGATGTGCTCATTCTAATATGTTACCATTTCTATAGTAAGAGCTAATTCACAGGGTCTTGTATGACAAATATGCTACATAACCTAAACCTGATAATACATATAATAAGAAAGGATAAATATAATACAATCAATCTTAGCAAGAGAAAAATCAGTCAAGTGTCTTATTATGTATATATTTTCAATTCAAAAATCAATTTCTTTTCCAAATCCAAGTCCAATGTTTGCCATTTGTTTACAGGATCTGATATCTGATTTGTTTTTCTCTGATATCTGATCCACCGTTTTTTGCTGCTATCGGCCCAATACTTGGTATCAGATCTGTGGATCTGAAGCACACAGGACTATGAGGACATCCCCCTCTTCTCACTTACATGTCTCACACACTACTCCATAGTGTTCCCCAGCTTAGAGCCTAAAATACACAAGCTCTTATTACTGTACAACACGAGTGCAACAGAATAAGAGCAGTTACAGCTGACGTTTCAAGCTTCCCCAGCTCCATGTGATATATAATGTATAGAAGAGTCTAGACTATCTGGGGCCGCCATCACAGTATGATATACACCCTACCGGTTGAGAGAGTTTCCAGTTGCTTCAGAGCTGTTTATAGACAGCCCTTTTACTGCCTAGCTACTACTTATTATTAAAGGAACACTTCAGCATTTTTAATTTGATCTCTAGGACTGTGTCTGTAGTTTTACTGATTATTACACAGATGAATTTCCTTGTACTGAGAAGAAAAACTGAAAGAAAAAAAATGGACTCGACATCATTATGAATTTTATTCAACTTTCCAGTTTGAGAAAAATGAAGAACATCCTGTTTACTCTGATCTATGCAGACTATGCTGATAAATTATAATCCGTATGTCCTTCCTTCTAGAAAATTCCTGAAGAATTCATGAAATTGTTCTACAACAATGTTTTTATTAACAATTGTTGACCAGGTTCAGCAACTGCCATTCAACTTTCATTGTAGCTTAATTAAGTCAAGATTAAAATAAATAATTTTATATTATTTTCTGGGAAAAATTGGTGAAATGCTCATCTGTGATAGTCACATATTTCTACAGAGGGAGTAGAAAATCATTATAGTATTCCTTTAAATTTTGGTGTTAACTATATAATATGGCATTTTGTGAGTTTGTGCAGTCATGCACCCCGAATGTTGTTGTACAATACTTGTATCAGCACTGTCTTTGCTAAAAACATGCGAATAACATCTGATATCTTTGTCGCTTTTAGTTTCATTCTTGTGCCAGAAAGTGTTCCAGGAGGTAAACCATTTTTCAAATAAGTGGAATATCTTTTGTGATAGGCTTTGGGGTGTGGAAAGTACCCCCATCTGTGTATCTGTGTGTCTTTGTGGCAGTATTCTTCACAGTGGCCTCCTAAACAGATGGATTGGAAGCTCCCGGAAAGCGTGTTATATTTACGCCTGGTCTGAAATTATTCCTCTGTGCCTGTCCATAAAGTCTTACACCTCACCAAAACATTGCTGTCTACACAAACTGGCCTTGTTTCATCACTGGTCGTCATGGGAACACTGTGTGTGCTTAACCCAAAGGATGAGAATTATAGAGAGGGCAGCCAAGAGTGCACTCTGTGGTGGTAGATCTGTCTCTGCCATAAATGGATTATTTGTTAAGTAACACACAAGCATTTCCGGTACAGAAAAGAAAATCAATCATAAAATAGTGGAAATAATCATGCTGGATATTCTTTCCTATAGTACAACGTATAAGTGTGACAAATAGAGGGGGTGTTTGGTTAAAGATGACAGCTGCCTTGTTCGTTGTTTTAAGGGTCAGTCATGAACACGTCAAAAAGTTGTCAGTCAAAATGGCACAGTGGTGTCACACAGCGTTAATCAAACACTCTAAAATGTTCAGCTCTTTTGTGAAGCTTTGGCTTACACTGGAGCTAAAATCAATACTCGATGAAGACAGATAAAATGACTGAGTCTTTGGTAGTCGCTCACTGGATGACTCACTTACTAGCAATTGAATAGCCCACACCAACATACAGTCAAGATTTTATTCCCAAGTTTAAAGTATTTTCATGAATCAAGTGAAGTGGGAAATTGTGAAATTGTGCAAGGCCACTGTGATTATTGTTTATAGAGAGTTAGGTGTTTCATGGGTGATGGTTTAAAAAATCTTATTGTCAGTGTTTTTAAGAAATGTATTGGTCTTAGGGCCAGCAATCTTTTTTTTTTTGGCAGAGAGCAGAGATTGCTGAAAGCTGTCGTATAAAACTTGTTTTTGGTACGTTAAAAAAGAAATCATTGTTCCAAATTGTCTCCTTACCTTACCCTGATTCACACCGGTAAGCTTCTAATAATGATTTATAATTTGAACTGTCGAGTCAGATTTTTCAGGAACTGTCAGGCTGACGTCATTTGCATGGTCTTTGATGCCACCATGCCTTTGTGTGGTTGCGTAATGTCTGTAAACAGAAACAAGAAGAGCTGGATACTATATTGTGTGTGTGAGTGTGGATGGTGGTGTTCGTAGCTTGTCCTTACTGGAGTTGCTTAGAATTTAAACTTGTCATCTAGATGGCTGCTTTAATCTGGATAGTTCTAAACGTAGTCATCGTTGACATCTGGGGAATCAGCTGTTGTCAAAACCAGGAAGCCTCGAACTGTGAAGAACCTGCAGTCAAAAAGGGAAAGTGACCGAGCCCGTGCTAAAACGAGAAAAAATAATGGCATGAGTTTTGAGAGGTGGCGACAACTCAGAGATCTGAAGGGATTGAAGATTGAGGCAGAGATTTTTTTTTCTGACGAACAGGTAAGACATTTCAGTGGCTCAGTAGGTAGCTAGCTAACATTATCACACTTGTTTGCTTAATTCAGCTAGGTATCAAATTTCCTATATTTCTTTTTCTCTTTTTTTTTTGTTGCTATGGTCGGTGTGGTAATTTGCCACCTCCGTTGTCATGTATCGGAGTTAATATTCAACCCATACGTACCTCAAAGCATCAGATTCATCTGCATAGAGGACACAACCCACATAAAAAAAAAATGCAAGTAACTTGCAGTTTTATGTTTCAAACAGAGAAGGCGATAGAGAGGCACAAGTTCAGTACTGCAGCTTTAATAACTGAATCTTAACTATTTTATTCAGCAGACACTCTTTATCCAGAGCGACTAACAGAAGTGCATTATAGTCTCCATCAAAAACATATTCTCAAGCTTGTACAAACAGATCAGGCATCTAAGAATCAAGTTAAAACTCTCTTAGCAAGAACTTCTTAGCAGTTCATCAGTTTCTTTCCAGACACTATCCAGTTACTCGACCATCCCAGTCCATAGCAACACCTACTGAAACTTTTGCATTCCAGTTTCACACTGACACCATGTCTTATCTCTCTTGTCTCATGTCCTGTCTCTGTGTAATCATTTGTGTCTTCTGTACTGTCTGATCCTAATTCACTGAATTCCTGTGAACACAACTCACAGGCAAGTGTTTCTGAAGTTACTGACCTAGTACAATGAGGTACATTAAAATAATAATAAAAAAAACAGCACAAGATGAGGTTGTTTTTTTGCTCTTTTACAGTAAAAAAGGATTTCAAGCTCCAGGGTCCTTGCTTGGATCATAAGCCAGTGGGTCCAGGAGGTGGATTGACTATGTTGATTTAATCATAGGTGTGAACGAGTGTGTAAATACAGTATGTGTGTATCTTGCGATGGACTGGCGACTCATCCATGGCATGTTCCCATCTCACACCCAACATTCCTGGGATAGTCTCCAGATCCACCAAAACCCTGAGCTAACAAACTTAATATAGATGAATGAATGTATGTTCATTTAAGTGTTGAGTGTTTTATTACTAGTTCGCACATTTTATACAAGTGAGTTCAGGTGATTTTTCCCTCCCAATGATTTCCAATTCTAGAAAAACACTTTTTTCTATTGCCTTCTACATGTTCTGTGCCTTCACTGCACCCTCACACATATCCAATTATTTAAAGCTATGCCTTGAAAGAAAATCGTACATTTGTACATCTACATTGAAAATTCCTCTTTTGGAACATTAACAATGTATACATAGTGCTATCAATTCTCTAATCTGATTGGTCAGAAGGTATATATATATATATATATATATATATATATATATATATATATATATATGTGTGTGTGTGTGTGTGTGTGTGTGTGTGTGCGTGTGTGTGTGTGTGTGTGTGTGTGTGTGTGTGTGTGTATAAAACTATTGAATGGCAAGGCAATTTCATTTGTTAGTTGTACCCCCAGAATCAAACAACAACTGAAAGATGCTGTGGTAAATGTCTGGAACAGCATCAAAAAAGGAGAAACCAACAAGTTGGTGATGTCAGTGAGTCGCGGACTTGATGCAATTATTGCAAGAAAGTGCTAGGCAACCAAATATTAAGTGTTGTTTACTTTAATTTACTTACTCACCTACAAATTGGGTGATCTAATACAAAATGTGCTATGTTCTATATTGTTTAACACATCTACATAGAAATACCAGGAAATAAAAGATGAATTTCTATACTTTCTTCTCATATTCATCTTTTGAACTTTTGCAACAGTCAAAGGAAAAGCTGAACCTGTAAGTTTGGTGATTTCTCTGTAACATGAGAATCTTTTAAAAAAATCTTTTTGCATTATTAACATCAAGAGAGAGAGAGAGAGAAAAGAGTAGCTGGTTAGGAAACAACTGCATATAGCTGTTATAACTGATAACAGGAACTCATAAATGTTCCATGACATTAACTGTAACAACATACTGATCAAATGCATCAAGTGTCATTCATGAATCCATTTTTAATTGTTGGCAGATTGCTGTGATACAATACAAGAGGAATAAATCACTTCGGTGTGTGCTATTAAAGGAAATGAATAAAATTTAGGGTGTTAACAATAACAATAACTTTGGGCCCCATCATTTGAACATTACTACCCCATCATTTGAACAGCATGCCCCATCCTTTCATAACATATGGTGTATTTGAGAAGCTGCTAAAAATATTTTCTCAGATATCGAAATTAAATGAGTCATGCAAGGTGCTGTGACAACCATGCACTAAAATCATGCAAGTGTGTACAACGGTGTTCTCACACAGATGCACACTCCTTATAACTATGTAAGACTGATTCTCAGCCTACCTCAAGGAATTACATGCTGTCGTGTCGTATTACACACGCTGATAGCACCAGTGGCAACTTCTTTACTGTAAGTAGCAGTGAGGGTCATGATTGAGTTTAGACAGTGATAAACAGAATGGTAAATTAATGTATATACTAAAATATGTACCCAGCCCACCCCTCTATCTAATTTTTATGCTATATGGTATATTATTGCAAAAGCAATTTAAATAGCTAAGTAAGCTCGACATTTTCATTTGGTAATCTTAACGCACATATTGCATATTTTATTAATATTTCTGAAGTGCCATGAGTAGGTTTGATTGAGGCCAGTGATTGATGCACGGGACGCTTTTTAGAACATAATCACATTAGCATCTAAATGAAATCCCTTTGCAGGATCTTGTAATGTGGAAATTTGCATTCACCACTTTTCACTATGGGGCCTTTCAGTTATTCAGTCTCATATGTGTTTGATCGTGTTTACAAAAGCAGGTTTTACCCATTTATCGCCAAGAATAATGAACAGATTTTTACACTGTGATAATTTTTTTTTTTTAAAAAGAGGGATGTTGGGGAGTGTGAATAGGCAGTTGTGTCAGAGATCGAAACAAAAGAAATTTAACAACGTTGGTAAAAATACAGCTTTGCACTATTCTCAGCTATTCACAATTTCTGCATGACATCCTCACAGTCTCACAGCATGAAGATTACACTTGTCTGGTGGATAGAGATTTGAATCGGTTAATTGGGCTTTTGGATAGGGGAGATGAGGACCGGGAGCTCCTCTTTTGTGCCATGTTGTGGAGCACAACACATGCTCTCACAATCCGCTAGACTTTTCTGGTTTGTATAGCAATGCCCCACACGATGCATTCTTCCACCTGGAGCAGTCTCCCACCTCAAGCAGTCTCCAACCAGAAGCAGTGTCCTACCTCAAGCAGTCGATCACCTAGAGCAGTGTCCCACCAGAAGTAGTATCTCACCTGACACAGTCTCCCACCTGGACCAATGTTCTACCTCAAGCAATCTCGCACCTGATGCAGTCTTCTATCTGGAGCAGTCTCCCACCTGATGCAGTCTATCACCTAAAGCAGTCTCCCACCTGTTGCATCCAGACTACACCATCCCTCTTTAAGCAATCCATTGTGATTTGAACGTGCACGAGAGAGCGTGTCATTGTAGCATCGTTCCTCTGCTCTATGTGGGTTTGGGATTTCTGACTAGGTGCCCTATAACAACATGGGTGCAGTCATTTGCTCTAATTACATATGGGAAACCAGACATTGCTGCAAGTTGTGCTTTGATGCTGGGCTCTTTACTCACCATGTAAGGAACTCTAATGTACCAACTTCTTAATTTAATTATGGCAACCAATACAGCTGACACGATGGAGCTTAAGGATGGCTGGGGTTGTTAAGACCTGTAAATGGATAGGTATTGCATGTTGGGCTTTCTAATCCTGGGGCCAACAAGAGAATTGCTCTTGGAAATTTAAATCGGCTCATTAGCCAGGCAACATGGCATGGTAACCTTTGTGGTGTCTAAAAACATGTTCTCGCCTCATTGTTCAGTTGGCATGGTCTTCTAACAGTACCAGAAATGCCATTGTATCATGCACAATGCATCATTCTCTAGCCTATTTACTGTACATCAGTAATACTGATACATAATGATTTACTATTTTATTCTGATAGGGGACTAAACTGTGGACTGCAAATAGTTAATTGGAGCAGTAAAGTCTAGACATATACATACAAAACCTCATAAACATGCTGTTATGCTTTAATGCACCTCATGTCCAAGTGGCCTGTATACGGTTAATATGGAGTGTCAGAATTTGATATGAAGTGTAAAGTGTGAGGAACAGTGATTTGCACATTTAGGTGTAATTCGATGCATATCCACAGGGTGTTTATTAGATATTTTTAAGTATTATGAAAGGGACAACTGTGTGATGCTGAAGATCAACTGTGAGGTGTTAAATTTTGTCCTTATTTCCATGCACTGCACTATTATTTCATGCCACATTACGTTTAGAGAGCTGCCAATCACACATAATTGTCAAAGGTCACATGGTTAAGATTCTCTACTGAAGAGAGAGCGCTACTGCGTGTACATGTGGTTAATGTAATCATTAGACAAAACTGTCCTGATCACTTTCATTGAGTGTTTCAGCCACAGACATTTCTTCAAGGAGCTTGATTTGCATCCTGATCCTGCTGCATTGCTGTATTTATTCACTTTAGCAAGTAAAAATCCTCCATGACAGTTCTGTGTCGTTTTCTAGCTGAGTATTACTTCCTGTTTTAGGACTCACTCAAGTGTCTGCTGACCACTCTGACCCCTCTCCCTTCCTTAATCCCAAACCCCCCATAGAAAACACTTCAGTGCCTGTTAGGCATGTGAGTTTAGACCACATTAAAGAAGCTGAAGCGTATGTTCAGGGATTTGAAACCCCTCTACCTGCAGCATGCAGTTGAAAGCAGTGGACAGTGTGGAAGAAAACTAGATATTCATGAAAGTCTTTTATAAAATGGTTTTTAAAATGGAAAGATCTCTGAGGACACAAGACTTCCTATAACTCCAGATTTTTTGTGAGAATTAGCAGCAATCTAAAGTGTCAGTAGAGAGAAAGCAGTTAATTCGGAAAAGTAGAGAGAGATGAAACATTGCAGAGAAATGTGTTTGAGAAGATTAAAAAGAGACCGTGAGATTTCTACAGACAGACTGCCACCTGACACACTGCAAAAAAAAACATCTTAGCAAGTGAAAATATCTTGAATGTGGGTAAAATCTATCTAATATTTCTTATTTTGATATGATAAATTATAGATCATTATATTATAAATCAAATATAAGAGTATTCAGCTTGTTTTTAGATGTTCTTATTCATTCCAACCTTTAAATGATCTTATTCTATTGGCAGATAATTTTGCTTCTAGAAATAACTGCTTAAAATTAGAAAAATGATCTGCCAATGGAACAAAACTAGTGCAAGCTTGACATTAGCGGTTGGGGGTTCGAATACTGCCTCTGCCCTGTGTATGTGGAGTTTGTATGTTCTCCCCGTGCCTTGGAGGTTTCCTCCGGGTACTCGGGTTTCCTCCCCTATTTCAAAGACGTGCGTTGTAGGCTGATTGGCATTTCCAAAGTGTGCGAATGTGTGTGTAAATGTGTGAGCGAATGTGCCCTGCAATGGATTGGCAGCCCATCAAGGGTGTTCCCTATAGGCTCCAGGCTCCCCCGTGACCATGTGTAGGATATGTTATATAAAATAGAGTAATTAATATTTTGATATTTTGACAGATGAACATTATGCCTCAATCTTTTAGTAAAGTCGTATGTAAATATTTGTGTAAGCCTAACCGAGCTAAACATTTCCAGCAGATTTACAAAAGTTTTGGAAATGCTGATTTCCTTCATACTCGTGACTTCATACTTCATGTTGATGAAGGCCAATCACCCATAAAGTGCAACGTTCCTGACACAACTCATTTACATTTAGTGGTGCCTACAAAAAGGCAACGTGCATATAGGGCTAGTAAAATGAAACTGTGACTAAACAGTGAAAGAAAATGCAAAAGTAGAAGTTATTTTGACTCATGTCTACACCAAAAAAAACCCCCAAATATTATTTAGCAGTGTAACAGCTCCTGAAAACGCCAAAATTGAGAGAAAAATTAGAGAAAAGGTGAATTATTTGTGGAATAAGTGAGGTGAAACGAAAATGACAAGACAAGAAGACATAAGGAGAGAAAAACTCCACTGTACCAAACACATCACACTATGTTTATATTGCACTATGTTTATACTGTTTATATTGCGCAAAGTCTGTCACACTGACGTGCATTTCAACCTCTTGCGCTACAATTGGACACTTTTCTCTCTTTGCAATGTATCATTAACAAGAACAAAAAACACAATAAACATGCACCGGAAAGCACAAGTTGATTTGCCTTTCATATTAGTGCCGGGTCTAAAGTGTTACACAGCATTTAAACAAGATGCCAGCTTTCACCCCTCCAACCCCCCTCCAAAAAAATTAAAATCATACCAGTTTCTAAATGTTCATACCCTCATAATTGCAGTGTGCACTAAATCTACCATCAACTGAGGTATTTGCTTTGAGGTGTCTGCTTCTGGCTGTACACAGACCAGCACATCATTCAGACCAGCACGTCATTCATACAGCAGCATTTATTTTCTCTTGAATGACTGGTCTTACTTTATGTCTTAATTTATTGATTTCGATTTGCCTTGCTTTCTTCATCGTTTCATATTTAATATTTTTTTAAAATTAATACCATTACTGCTGTAAATGTACATAAGCGATTTAAACTTGACAAACATTGTCCATTTTTAATAGTGCAGTAGGATATGATTTGAAGCCAAAAAGTGTTGATTTATATTAGTTAGTTCTTATGCATACATCATTTACATACACTCAAGGGAACTAGTAGAATGGAAGATCCATAGAAATCCATCCATCTTCTATACCACTTATCCTTCCTTCAGGGTCACAGGGAACCTGGAGCCTATCCCAGGGAGCATCAGGCACAAGGTGGGGTACACCCTGGACAGGGTGCCAATCCATTGCAGGGCACAATCACATACACATTCATACACTACAGACACTTTGAGCATGCCAATCAGCCTTCCATGGTGGAGTACCCAGAGCACAGGGAGAACATGCAAACTCTGCACACACAGTGGGAATCAAACCACTGACCTGGAGGTGTGAGGCGAACATGCTAACCACTAAGCCACTGTGCGAGCCACCTAGAAGCCACCTAGAAGATCGATTTTTTTTTCTGAATTTATGGGATTTTCACGAATACCAAATTGCATGAACGATTTACAAATAAATGTGTTTTTATCCAGCTTTATAAATGAGGCATTGTTTGCAAACTGTGAGTATACCCAAAGTACTTTTTAGTAAAGTCTGTTTGGCAGCCATCTTGGCAAAACTCCCAGGCAGTTATTCCCATCATATGAGAGCAGCTTCCTATCTGCATACTTAGGGAGAGACATAAACCTAAACCAGATTGAGAAGAAGACACTTCAAATGCAAAGTTTTTAAAAAATCGGACAAATCGGACAAATATAGCGTTAAAAATATGGTCTTCCGCTCCATTAACACAAAATGCATGTTCCCTATAAATGTGCACTATGTGGCACAAAACATAATATCTTCTCTATCCAATGTAATGCACTGTGTAGCCAGTAAGAGGCAGTTTGGGATTTGCCCTCTGGCTTGTCCATTAGCTCCTGTGAAGTTGATGTAAACTGGATTTTATGGTTCACTTCAGTTGCAATTCACAAATATTCATCATTTATTAAGTAAAGAATGGAATCTCATACGTATTATCCATTTAAAGTTACATTTGATATTCTGGAACATCTGCAAAACAAATTCCTGTGGGTTATCACTTATGTTATAGCAGCTATAAACAGTCTGTCCCTATCCGACCTCTATTTCTCTTTTGAAATTAATAAGACAGACCGTGGAATGCCATACATAAAACACATATATAAAGTTTTGACCAATCAGATGACCAATCAGAATCAGTTATTCAATAGTGCTGAGGTTTATATTAAATAAAAATATACATCAAGTTGTTGTTACAGTGTAATGCTTATCACAGCCGTATCCTTCCATGTTCATATATAACAGTGTTATACAGCAGAATTCAATTCCATGTTCAATGTTACCACCAAGTGCTTGGCTCAGGAGACGCTACAGAGCACCTTTTGAAAGTGTTCACCTTCATTCTATTTTAAAAATAACCTTATTTGTCAAGCTATTTCACATTATTCTTATCTCTTAACTATGACACAGCAGAAGTCAAGTTGGCATGACGTTTTAACACAAGTCATACTGGAAAGTGTCACAGCACAAGCTTATGTCAACATAAATATGCCATTTGTTTCCAGCGTTATGTCAAAGGGATGTGAAAATTGAAGAAAGCAGTTGGAAGCCAGTCGGTATATGTCAATTGTCAGTTTCCATATAGACTATTAAGTGTTACCCTGAATTTTCATAAGGGTAGCTTTTCTGACAATGCCACTGTCCCGCAGATATTGTGTACCTTTTATTGGATTCCTTAGTCAGATGCACAGCTCTTCACTCCGCTGTGCAGTATTAGGTGCTGGTGACAGATGTGAGTGGTTTCACAGGATGCCCCAGCTGATATTCAGACTGTATCATGCAATATGGGACTGTTTCACTGACATTCAGGAGCTTCTTCATTTGGGAAATGAAAAAAAAAATTGCTCTCTATTCAATTGATCACAGTGGAAACACAGCGTAGGGCAAAGGCGCTGATTTGTATCGAAGTCACACAGCTGGACAAGCTGAGCCGAATCCATGGCTTTTTATTCCCCCTCCATCTCTGCACGCACTCGGGCTTTGTGTGGTCTGCGGGAGTGACAGGGCTGACCTTTATGCTTGTTTGTTCAACATATGGGTCCCCTCTTGGCTCATGACGCACCGTCACACACATGGTTTCTAGAGTTTGGGTAATGATGGGGTGGTGTTGGTCTGACAAGTAGATAAAGTAGGAGACTGTGTCATATTTATTTGTTTTTTAATCTTTCTGTTCTGTCAACACGACCCAATTAAAGTTTCTCCTAAAACTGTTGCAATATGAAAATTATGAAAAATTCAGTGTTTGGTTCAGTTTCATTAATGAGAATCACATTACAGAATTTTGGGCCATTTCAAATCATCATTAAAATGTCATTAAAATGACTAGTACTAGAATTACCTAGTACCTGAACAATGGGAAAGGTCTTCACCAACCACTTTATTAGGACCACCTGTACACTACTCCTTCACCAGTCATGATGAATGAGCTAAACTAACATGGTTGGGTCCTTGAGCAAGACCTTTAACCTTCAGCTCAGTTGTATTTTGCAAAAAAAGAGAGCAAATATACTGGATTATGTACTATTTTATACTATGTAAGATAATATTGTACTTTAAGTATGCTTTACTTAACTGTGTTAACTGTGAATTTGAATGGCAACCCTGCAGTCAGTAAATTGCTGTAAGATTTACAATAATTTTTTTGTTTACAGTAAAAGTCTTGATAGGGCAAAATATTACACAGACAGATAGAGATATATTTGTTATTTATAATATTTTTAAGTGATTCAAGTTTGCAATGCTCTACTTTGTTCATGCATGTTTCCTCTGAATACCAAACGAGTTGTAACTCTTTCATCCATCCATCCATCCATCTTCTACCACTTACTCCTTCTTCAGGGTCACGGGGAACCTGGAGTCTATCCCAGGGAACATCGGGCACAGGGCGGGGTACACCCTGGACAGGGTGCCAGTCCATCGCAGGGCACTGTAACTCTTTTATATAAAGCAAAAATACACTAAATTTACACTTCTGTTGTCTATCTTTTTGTCTAATTTGTACTTTCATGGGTCAAGGTTTGCTTAGTCTATGTACTTTTAGTTTCCCCTTCAAATGCAGTTTGGGGGGAAAAAAAGGATGACAGTGTAAATAATCCAACTCATTCGTGTCTGTTGTACCGTGACTCTATTTCACATACACAAGCTGTTGATGATGTGTTATGGATGTGTCATCAAATAAAGTTGGCTGAAAAATAAGGCATTCCCCTGGCAGAGCAGCCCCAGGTGTGAGGGCACGTTCATCCCTACTTGCAGCTTGAATTATGTTTATATTAAGTTCACAAATCGAAAATGTTTCAGCCACCCAATGTGAAATTAGTGAATTAAATTAGCATAATTATGTAGCTATGCACCCAATGCTGTTAGCCATTGGTATGCACTTTTTAAACCATTTAATGACTTTAATGTTAAAGTCATCACGGGTACATAGACAATATGGCGTTTGCTGTCCACTGCCCACCATTACTGTTTCATTTATGATTGGTTGCTGTGTTAACTATTAGGCATAGCAACACGACACTGGCCGAAGTCACTGCAGCCATAATGGGATTTTCCATCAGAACACAGAGCGAGAAGCTGGCTACGAGCACCACCACAATCATGGCTTAGATCTCTTTATCGTCAGAAGAACTTCTATTAAAATGAATAGAGGCTGGACTTGAATGATCAGATGAAGAGAAGAGGAAATTCAAAGGTGAGTTTTACGCTTATATTTAAGCAAATCAATTAAGCATTTAAGTTTGCGTGCCACAAGTGTGAAGTACATAAATTTATCACATACTGTTGAACTATTGTAAATGAACACTCACTCTTAGGTACCATGCGGGTGTACTTTACATTAGATCACAATAGTGTATTCACTAGTTGAACAGCTTGTTGAATGAGGTCAATGGGAGCTCAATGGTTAAGATTGAGATTATTGATCAGATGGTCATGAGTTCAAATCCCAGCGCAGCCAAGCTGCCAATGCTGAGCCCTTGAGCAAGACTCTTAACTCTCAAATGCTCACTTGTTTAAATTAGAGAAATGTAAGTCGCTCTGGATAAGGGCAAATGCTGTAATGTAACTTGATTTAATACTAGTGCACAGATGACTAGTTGTTGTCTGTGCTATTTTTAAATTGTTAGTCTGTTTTTTTTTTTTTATTTGAGAAATTTATTTACATACCTTAAAACTTTTCTGTACCTTAAAGTCTTGAGAACCTAGCGTTTTTTTTTGTTGTTGTTTCTTTTATTTTGTAAATTTTGCTCTGTCTAGGTAATCCCGCGCCTTGCGTGAACGGCACCTAGATGCAAATACTTTGAGCCGCTGCACAACTGTCAAATATGTCCATCTAGTGCATGTTCACAAAAAAAAACTTACAACAATGCAGACAAACTGAGAAACACGTTCTGTGTGATCTGCCTATCACTCTTTCTCTGTTTAAAAGATTTCCCGCTGCTGCTCTATCTCTCAGTCATATACAAGCCATTCATTTTATTAGAGAAGTTTGCTGAAACTTAAAAAAATGTGTCTTTGATTTTTAGATTATGAAGTTGATGGAGAAACTGTCAACGCTGGTCTCATGGATCACATGATAGCACAGCTTTTTGAGAAGTCTGTTAAGAAGATGTTTTCAACGTAGATACGTTGTGGACACTGTGTGGAAAACTGTTGCTCCCACAATCGTTTGATTCTCATGTTCATGCATTTCATATTTCATATGACAAGGATTGGTTTTGTATGATGCCAGGAGAGGAACTGGACTGCCAGGAACTTGAGCTATATAAGGTTGATGACGTTTTGTATGTAGGAACCAGATATGCATAGGCACTCACCTACAGAACATTAGGTTTGTGCACATCCCATTACAATGTTTTTGATGCTTTTGCATCATTTCATTTCTGCTTTAAAAATGTTAATGTTAAGTAAATGCAAGGGTATTGTGTGAAAAGTGGGGAAAAAATGAATTTAAAAGTGTAAATTGTATTGTGAACAGTTTGTTTGTGAAAAGTTGTAGATGGGAAAATGTATTTTACATAGTGTAACATTTTAGTGTAATTGTATTCTGTTAAAATATATATTTTTTATATCTTTATTGTAAACTTTAAAGATATATTTACACAAAAAGAAATATTTTACTGTAAGCTGCAACAAAGTGTTTGTTCAAGTTATTGTTACAGTAACAGTTACTGATATTAAATTGATGCCTTTTGGGTTCAATTGTTGAATGTGCATATTATTCAATAGGAAAATGGCCTTTAGTAGTCCTTGAAGGAACACATCTGACACATTTAAGGTACAAAGGGGCTTATCACTGGGGTGGTAGCTTCAAGGATAAGATTTGTACCTTTGATGAAGGTACAGTATTTGTACCAGCAAGTTTAAAAAAACAAAGGTACATTTTGGTTGCCCATGGTACAAATCATGTCTGTAAAGGTACAAACTGGAATGGTACAAATTTGTTTCTTTATATTAAGGTAAAATTCCATTAAAAGTTACCGCCCCGGTGATAATGGTTTGTACCTGCTTTAGTACAAAATTGAACTTTTTTTTTCTTTTCTTTTTTTATGAGAGTGTAAAACACTGAATGCATACAATCCACAGTTCAACTTAAAACTAACTATAACACAACCCTTTATAAACTGGAACAAATTCTAAAAGTGCCATGTTTCAATTTAATTTCCTTGTGTAGCAATATCTCATCTCAATCACACATACCTTCTTGATTAAAGTTTCCTCACCAGTGAGCTTCATCACTCTCTAGTCTGTTCACTGCAGACGCACAGATAAAGAAGTCTCTGTGCTCCATGATGAATTAATCTGAATGTCTTTTCCCTCCCTGGATAATACCTTGTGTTTTCAGAATTACATAATAAGCCTGCAGTCTATTTCCTCGATTGTTTTAATCTTGCCATCACCAAAAGTGTTTTTTTCATGTATATTTTTGTACATTTACATTACAAAGACCCCACAGACCCTTTCTTCTCTTCCCCTTTTTAAATGCACCGAGAAGAACTTTTTCTGACTGAATGGATGCGGCACATTTAAAAGCATTATATATGAAAATATATCAGATTATAAAATTTTCCTGGAAAAAATGTCCATTAAAATTTAAATCGCTTCATCAGTTTCACATCACGGGTGCAAACTGCACTTTTTATGCACTTTCCATTTTTTTAATGAAAACAAATCAGAGTTCTTATGAATTTTTAATGATGTCAGAATGACTCCATCATGTCTCTTCCTTTAATTGAACATACAAAATGCAGTATAAAGGGTCTCAGAAATGAAAAAAGAAGAATACCTACATGAATCTGGAATACCAAATACAAAAAAATTAAATAAATAAAACACTTTCACAAGAAATTGAGCGCCACAGAGGCAGCCATATTTGACACATATTGGAACCAAGTGACTTTCTAATTCAGCATGACTTATCATTCTTAGAAAATGACTAAAGGTGGTCTTATTTCAATTCACAGCACACCCAGGACATGATGTATTAAGCTCTTTGTGCCTATTTTCAGGCACAATAAAGCCACATTCTGCATGAAAAAACTTTGTGTGAAACTGATGTATAAGCCAAAACACAAAATGTATGTATTGTGCATGGAACAAAACACATAGTGAGCTTCTCCACATCGTACATAAGCACTTGACGGGGATCAAGAAAAGAAAAAAAAAAAAAAAGGGAAGTGTGACTGATTATATGTTCTGTTTAAGGTAGTAACTTTAACACTGCTATGTGTGTTGTTCAGATCAGCAGAGTTATTGTGTTACCACAAACCTGGGCTACATTTGGGCTACAAACTGCCAGCTCTGTTTCTTTATTCATTCTCAGATAAATATATAAATATTTTAAAATTCATAATAAACTATGCAAAATACAAGACAATTCAGGACTTTTAGGAAAGAACTATTCAGGGAATCTATTTGTGTTACTAAATGGTAAATGATCTGCACTTATATAGTACTTTTTAAACTTAGTGGTTCTACAAAGCACTTTACATTGACAGCAGAGCTGCCATGCAAGGCACTAGCCTGCCATTGGGAACAACTTGGGGTTCACTGTCTTGCCCAAGGACACTTCAGCACCCTGTGGACAACCCGCTCTAGCACCTGAGCCACAGCCGCCCCAAATAATTAATACTGCTGGTCAATTTCATTAACCGCTTTAACCTGGTCAAGCATGCAGTGAATACAGAGCTTATCCCAGTAACACTGGGTGGGAGGCAGGAATACACTCGGAATGGAATGCCACTCCATCATATGGCACCATGCATACACATACACATTCACACAATTTATCTTAGCCACTCTATGTATTGGCATTTTTGGGAGGTTGGAGGAAACCAGAGAACCTGGAGGAAACCCATGCAGACACAGGGAGAACATGCACAGCCATTAACTGGTGCTAATGATCAACCCAGGGACCCTAGAGCTGTGAGGCAGCACAGCACATACACTATATGGCCACTACATGGCCACTATTTGGCCAAAAGACACCTGACCTTCAAGCATATCTGGTTCTTCCTCAAACTGTTGCCATAAAGTTGGAGGCACACAATAATATAGAATTCCTTTGTATGCTGCAGAATTACAATTTCCCTTCACTGGAACTAAGAGTCCCAAACCTGTTCCAGAATGGCTGAGCACAAAGCAAGCTCCATGAAGACATGTTGTTCCAAGGTTAGAGTAGAAGAACTTGCCTACACAGAACGCTGAAATCAAGCCCACCTTTGGGATGAACTGGGATGCCAGCTACAAACCAGGCCTTCTCGCCCAACATCAGTGCCCAACCTCGGTAATGCTCTAGTGGCTGAATAATCAAGTCCATATTACTGCTCATGGTTTTCAAATAGAATGGTCAACAAGTACATATGGATGTGATGGTCAGGTGTCAACATACTTTTGGCCATACAGTATAGGTCAGGTCACATACATAAATTTCCTAACACAACAAACTCAACAGATTAAACAGGACTTTCATGGAATGTCATAGAAACTGCAGCCGAATACAAGAAAATATTTTTATTGCACACTTCTGTATATTCCTTATTTTTCATATCTGATGTCATTAACGACACCTACACTGTTTACTTGTTCTGACACAAGTGTTTATTTAATAAGAATTTTATTAACACATTATCATTGTACTTGCATTACAGCTGTGTGGTTGACCATTTCTACCACAGAGCATTTATTAAGTGGTCACCAGTTTGCATAATGAGCTACAGTAAATCGAACATTAATTTCAGACACACTGGGTGTGTTTTGTGTTATTTAGTATTTTGCACAGTGTCTCTTGACTATACATATGTATAGTTATATGGTCTATACACCATAGTAGGCTGACAGTAGTATCATTTTAAAGTTCCAGGGAAAACCAAATAAGCAAACAACAGACACTAAACATGTATTAGCTGAATGACCTCATTACATGAAAGTTGGAAATTAGGGTGAATTTAATATTTAGATTTTTTTTTGTGTGCTTGCAATAAAGCAGTAGTGGAGTGACAGAGACATAGATTTGGTTTAAAAGTATTCCCTATCCTTGTTCTCTTCTCCTCCAGGGCTCTGATATAATTAGACTTCAACAGGCAATGTAACGGATTGCTCGCGCTCTTTATTATATTAGAAAGTCAGCAGTTTCTCTGGTTTCTCCTGCTCTACTGTATCTGTCTGCATTTAGCTAAGGCTTTTTCTCTTCCCTTTAGCCATCTGGATATTGACTTTGGTTTCTTTAAAAAGAACGAAGGGTACAAGCAGGACTGAATTCCTAAACTCAGCTGAAAGATGACCAGGCGCCTTCAGATGATGTTTACCATATAGCGGCATTGTCTGAAATCATTCTGAATAAGAAATATCACTTTAATAAATAGTTCAAAACCTAGATAAATCAAGCTGTTTGAAGCATGAAAATTTGCAGGCTCCTGCCAAGCAGAGCTCCTGTTTCACCACAGATCGAAATCGGAATGACATAAAAGATGGGAAGCTTTGATGAAACACAACATAACAATGACAAGTCAGCCTCAGTTTCTTTGTATGTCTTAAAAGAGAATTATCGATTCAATCCAGTGTTTGAAATGCCTGCTGGAGTCAAACTATTCAAAAGAATTCAATGAGAAGGTAAAACATGTTGGTGTTCATCCTCCTTTGAGGCCAAACTAATGACAAATCCATGTGGCCCTAAATTAGAAGTCTTAAATATTTTTGTTGGATCATTAGACAAATTATTAATATTTATTTTTAATAGGAGTAATTTTTGTCGTGTTTCAGGTAAGACACTACAGGTAAAAACAACAAGCTAATCAAAATATATACATAAGCATATCAAAATATCAAAACTTAAGAGAAAAATGCTTATTTAAATGATTTTTTTCCGCTCACAAGCACAGCATTATTCGAAACTTAGCAGCATTGAAGAAGGTGTTTAGATCTGTCTGAGAAGCTTGTTTTGTTTAATTAGGAAGGTATTTCAGAGGAATTTCCCCAAATGTTGATTGTTGTTGGATTTCCGTTAAGGTTTATGATGGAAAATGGCATAACAGTTTTTTATGAGAATGCATGTATTTTCCAGCAAAGTTTTCTGTAAAAAATATTCTTCTTGAGAGTCTCTTCACAATAAAATAATTATTAAATTCTAAAACCATAATTTTAAAAATATTTTTATTAATGATGCATGCATTTGCATACTTTAAAAAAAATCTAAAATGTTCTGAAGTGTAGCTGGGAACACTGTCCCATTTTTTATATAATTCCGATATCAAAGCTCTAAGTATCAGTAATCATTGATCTGATCCTAAGCAACCTGGCCCTTGGTAAGGAATTTTGGGATCCATGACTATTTAAGGCACTGAGTAAGTAGATGTCTTAGAAGATACTCAGCCCATTATTAGCGTGCAATCCGTGAGACATGACCTGCCCAAAAATACAGACGAATCATCACCCTCAGCCACACCCACACACCATGTCATTGCTTTAATGGATTCATTTTGAAAGGGGTGTGAAGCATTCATTTGGAGCTTGAAGAGATAATGGATTAATGGATGGTTAAACTTTGAAGCCATCCCTGAACTTGCTATAACTTGAACCCTTTTAGACATCTGTTCATGTTTTTGGGTTAAGCATAATAAATGAATCATACAGAAACACACAATTAGCAAAATCAGCAAGATTTAGGAGGCCTCTGTATCATCACAGGAGCAATCTTGAGTGGAAAAAAAAGGATGAGAAATGGAATTTCAAGTGTCCTTTTCATATCATGAATGACAGTCAGAGCACCTTGCTTTCATCTTAATGCCATGTATAGATTTTAGAGCCAAATTGGCTGAAACACTGACACTATGAAATTAGTAGCCTTTCCAAACAACAATTAACTCAAATTCAGGATTAAAAGGAAGCGGAAACTACTTCTAATCACTGTTTTACACAAGTGCTTTACTTCATCTGTGTGCCAGACTTCAGTTCCTGTGGGCTTTGAGTGTTTTGCTCCACTAACCAGCCTTTCTTTAATCAGAAATGATTTCTGTGTAGCTCTGTCACACTGGAGCCGGAGGTAGTAGCATCTGCGATGATGCTTCCTCATAGGTAATTAAACATAACAAACATAAAAGCTGTTACGACGAGTCTCGTTCATCCTCAGGACAGACGACTGCCAAAAGATATGCACCATCTTTGGTGGAAAATGCACCATAGAAATTGATCACTTCCAAAATGTCTGGGCAAAACTTTACTTAAGTGTAGTGTACATGGGACTACATGATATCTACATAAACCTTTCATGATATCTGTCATAAATTTACATAAACATTTAGAAAAGGCATACTCCAACAGGGATGAGCTGTCCTAAAGACCGTTAAGTGGACATAACACGTGATTCAAATGACGTGTGGCTGATTTATTACTAGGGATGCATTAATACCATTTTTTTCAGACCGAGGATGAGTATGAGTACATGTTTATTGCTATTCGTTGATACCAATATTGATACTGGTACAGAAATGAGCAACCTATTTAGTGTTAATAAAGAGATTTAGGGCAGCCGATGTGCATACGCATACATTATCATCAAGCAGCGTGACTAAAAATGAGCAAAAAGTGCCATGAAATCCACCTTGACTTGCAAACAAACTGTAGACACTGTTCGGCACAATGTCTCAGTGTTCGCAGACGTGAAGCACTCACTCCAATGTACATCAGTATCTCTGCATGCTCGTGAATACCTTTTGTGTGCGTGCAATTCACAACACGTTGAGCTTATTTTAAATGTCCTAGCTCAGTGGTTTTCAAAGTGGGGGCCTCCCGGGGGGCCTCAACAATTTGGTGTGAAAAATAAATAAATACATGATTTTCTCTTTCTCACTCTCAGACAACCACACACACACACACAATCAATTCCTAATCTAATGTAATGTAAAGATGCAAGATGTAATTATTAATAATAAAAAAAAGGGGGGGGGGATATTCTGAAGTCTGTATTTTTAATGTGCTTTAAAGACATCTTGCAAAAGGGGGGCGTCGGTCAAATGTTAATGCCACTTTTTGCCCTGGAAAAGTTTGGGAACCACTGTCCTTGCTCACTGCTCTGCATGCTCAGGTCAGCCACCCTTGTACTCTCCATGAGAGATACTGTTTAAATGCTATAAGATGTTTTATCAGGTTACTGTTATTGATGCTGTAAGATGCTGTAGTACCTTCTCTTGATATTTTCACAGCACACAGTTTACGTTTGCTGCGATCATTAATCGCTGAATACGTCCAGATGCTGTCGATTCCGACATATAGGCTTACATCACATAGAGTAGTATCATGTGGTATCAGATGTTTGAATCTTTTTAAGGGTGCAAGTAAATGAGCACGATATCAGACAGATAGAGCATATCAGTATCAGGATTGATCCGTCCTTAGTAGATATTATGACTAATGTAAATTAATATTTAAGAGGCTGTGAAAGAAATGATACCAGAAGTGAACTGATGTATAATTCCATCCATAATTTAATTGGTACATTGGAGGAGTTGGAGCTGCAGTGGTCAATGATCTGTTTTGGTGTGCAGAAGGTTGTGAGTTCAAATCCTTGGACTGCCAGTGAGGTCCTCGAGTACTCAGATCTGTACTTGTATTTGAATCTACATTTGTAAGTCACTTTGGATTCAGGTTTTACCAAATGATTCAGTGCAAATCTAATACAATACAATTTAGGATAAGTGCCATCCGAATTTCCAAGTATGTTTGAAAAAGAAAGAAATGACAATAACTGCCTCCAATTTAAAATTGTTCTTTTCAATTACAGATATGGGCTGGTGAGTTACAATTGCTTTCTGAAATGCTGCCTTCTATTGGTTTTATTATTGTCTTTGTCACTCATGCATTTGGAATACAGAGAATTGAGGTGAGGTAATATGACAGTGTTATGTGCCTCCTTTGACAAATATAAGCCTTCAGAATCATAGCTTTTATTAATTAATCATATAAGATGACATCATGTCAACATAAAGTTGATGTGTTGTGAATTTCATTAGTATTTTGTTATAGTTTTTTTGCCTTTCATCTCAAAAATGTTTAGGTTCTCACTATTATTAATGTTTGAATTTGCGACTATGACAGAAAACAAAAAATGTGTCATTTTCTTACAGACAGGTGCTACGCAAGTGAAAGAATGTGCATCGTGTCAAATAAAAGTGGAAGTAGTTATGTACAAGTAGCAGTCAACAGTTTACTTGAGTAAAAGGTCAAATGTGGTCACACTGAAATATCCTGAAATGTTTCGCATTCAAACATAAATGGTTTTAATTATATTTATAAAAATGTGCATGATTTAGTTCATATGAAAAGATACAAAGATAAGGTACAGCCTTAATGTTCATATTTTTTCCATCCATCCATCCATCCATTTTCTGGGTCGCTTATCCTACATAGTCTGATGGGGGAGCCTTGAGCCTATCCCACAAGGGCACAAGGCAGAGGACACACTGGATGGGGTGCCAACCCATTGCAGGGCACACTCACACACCCATACACACACTACGGATGATTTAGAGATGCCAATCAGCCTACTGATCAGGACTGGGATCGGAAACCTGAGTACCCAGAGGAAACCCCTGAAGCACGGGGAGAACATGCAAACTCCAAGCACACAGGGTGGACTCTGGATTCAAACTCCCAACCCCAGAGGTGTGAGGCAAACGTGTTAACCATTAAGTTTGTTTATTTATATTCATTTATCATGAGATCAGCTTCTTTCTTCATTAAAGTAAATTTAGTGTTTACTAATAGGCATTTATTGCGCATATATGATTGGCTGTTGTAAAATCAATATGGATTTTAAAGGAATTAAACACTTGGAGGCATGCTATTATAGGAAAATAATCAATGCCGTGTAGGTGTTTGGCAGCCCAATGCATAGCGGAGCTACTGTTACCACCCCAAAGTCATAAAATGTCACTGTATACAAGTCCCTGCCTAGGTTGTTATTTTAGAAATGTAATTATATTAGGAATGAACTACTATCAGAGTTGCTTTTATAGAAAATGAAACAACTTCTGACTAATCAGAGAATTTAACAGTGCGGTGAGATAATGATTATTTATAATGTTTAAGTATTAATAATGCACATTAAGCTCCATTTTGTTATTCATAATTCGAGTACTCAAACTTACTCTAAGTTGTGCCTCTCTCTTTCCATTGCAAAAAAAAGGTCATATTACAATAAACCAAATAAAAGATTATTAAACCTATTTCTAGAATTTCTAGACTATTTCGAACTTAATGAGTTGTAATTAAACTCTAACTTGTAATTAAAATGACTAGAAATAGATTTTATAATCTAATATTTGGTTTATTGTAATCATATAATAGGACATACTAGATCAATCTGACTATATTCAAGACATTTTCACTTGTTAAGATGTCATTTTTTTTCTAGAAAGAATTGTTTCTAAGTGATTTGTCACTGTGGTTTCTTACAACAACATGATTCGCTGTAATAAAAAGGTACTGTATAGGTCAAATTTTTGTTCCACAAGGTACAAAAAATTGGTAAATAGACCTTAACTTTCAAGACCAAGGAATTATAAGGTTTCAAATAACCTTAAGGTTCTAGCTAACAATTCTGTGATTTTTATTTTTTTTTTAAAGTCAATGTAAATAACATACTTGTAATATTATCTCATCTTTGTCAGAAAAGTCAGAACCATTTAGCTCCAGAGTGCTGAATTATATGCTCTCTAATTAAAGGTACAAAATTCATACCCTTGAACATACCACTTAAGTGACAAGCGTTTAGGATTTGTTTTTTCTTATTAATTTTTCCCTGACTTTTCTGTTTTGGATAAATTATAATAAAAAAAAAATAGAGGGCACTAGAAACTTTGGACGCGTTGAAAAGTTTCTCTGTGCAAGCATTTCCTGTTTTCCTTATTACAGCAAGGATTGATTGAACAGAGATCAGCACCTGCGACACAGAGGTATTATGGCTGGTCTGCTTAGCTCTGCTTTCTCTGTACAGCTATAGGCTTTTACATTTGAAAGCTATGAAGCGTGAAATTGGTTGTATATATCTGGGTTTAATTGTATTGATATGTACATTGATTAGGCTAGCTCGATGCAGTGTTACTTTTAGATGATTATAACCATAACGATAAGTGAAAATGTTCATTTACCAACCAGTTACTCTTCCAGTTTCTCTTTTAGCATACAGTAGTTATTGAAGACATGGGAACTTGTAGCTGCACGTTTGACATGGAGATAATGTGGAAGTGTTAATTATACGGTATATGTGACCAATTACATACATCATAATGCAGTAGTTCAGAAATCTCAGCAGTTTTCCTTGAGGCGTGTAGAGACACTGCAGATTGCTTTAGAACTAGATTGCTGTTCATCTGTTTTACCATCAGTCTAACAAGCACAAGCACGCACACACACACATATATATACTCATGCAGAGGTCAAGGCTCCTATTAGCAAGAATGGAAAGTTATTAAAGAATAACATCATTATGGTTTGATAGCTCTCCATATCCTATTCATCATTAGAGATGAGATATTAGATGCATTAAAGCAACAACAAAAAAGTTTATTAAAGAAAGTTATCACACATTTCAAATTAAATGAAAGATTAAATGAAAGATAATTTATTCTGCTCATTGAAAAACATTACTAATCACAGATATCAGATGTTTTGCAGAAAATGATGGGTTTTGGTTTTACCATTTGCATTTTAATCAATATATCAAGAGCATCACCATGATCAGCAGATGAATAATGAAATATTTGGCATGCGCCATGCACATTCAGCGTCACACCCGTACATGTGGTTAGATCTTGTGCCTTTTTTTTTTTAAAGAAATTTTTTTGCAGCCCTGATATGAAATCCTGCTGTGCTCTAAAGACTCAACGTTATTAGTAGTGTTCCGCTTGACTCCGGAATTGACAAGCACCTTCAACATCACACAGCTTGCTAACCAGGTTTCTCATGAAGCTGGGTAAAACAGCTTCCACTTGTTTGAGCTTCCTAAATGTAATTGGGTTCTTCATGAAAGGCCAGGAGCACAAAAGCAAAAGAGGAGATTAACAAATTCTCCGTCAGTCATGCAGGCTGAACTCCTGGTGCGTGATTAGCAGGACTGTAATCCCTCTCCATTTAGAGGAAAATGTTCTCTAGACCGATCAGGACCAGTGAAGTGAATCCGGTCTGGGAATAACAACAGCAACGGAGACTCTGCAGGAAAAAAAAAAAAGATCGAGGGAACATTCAGAGAGATTAATGAGGGACAGAGAGAGAGAGCAAGACAGATAGAAAGGGAGAAAGGAAAGAAAGAAGATGACAAATAGGACATAAAAGGGGAAATAAAGAAAGAAAGGAAGAAAAGAAACACGTCAGAGAATGGAAGAAATGAATTAGATATGAGAAAAATGGAAAATAAAGAATAGTCTATACAGAAGAAAGTTTGGAAAGTGCTCCGTTGTAGGAGGAATAAAACTCTTCGGTGCTTGCAGTTATAGGAAAAACATCAACGCTAACGTGGTGTGATGCAGACTGATGCAGTGCCACTTGAAAATGGATTGTTTTCCTATAACAGCATGCTCCAAAGTGTTTTATTCCTCTTATACCAGAGCACTTTGCAAACTTTTTTTTATCCATTTGTAGTTACTTTTAATGTCCACTAAACAAGTTTGTTCCTGTTATCACACCCAAACTGCAAAAGCACAAAAACCTCTGTCCTGTAAACATTCCTGTGTTGGGAAAATTAAACAGGCTGCACATGGGAAATTTTTGCGTTTTTAATGTACAATTTTGGGACACCATTTTTCACGTGATCACATATTCACATAATTCCACTTTTCATTAAGGGTTACCAAGTGACGACAATGGAGACTACTTCCAGAAATACTAAATAATCATCTCCTCACAGTAAATGCTTTGTTGTTATTGTTGTTGTTTCACTTAAAAAAAAAAAAAAAAGAATTTATGTGGTGCGTCTGCCATAAAAGTCCCTGAGAAAGTTGTTACAATAGAAACAATAATGTATTAGAGCAAGTGCATTAATATAAACCTGTGCATTAATAAAGGTGGGAACTGCTGTCAGAGCTGCTGTTAAAGAAAATGAATCAATCAAAAGATGTAAAAGATGAGGAATGCAGGTACAAAGAGAGAAGATGAAAGCAGGAATGATCTGCAAAGTGCCTCTGCCTGCAAGTTTATGATTATTTATGATGTGACAACAGGGTAGACAACTATTTATTTAGTTATGTCTTATTATAGGTCATAGCCTAATCGACTGGTCACATCAATCTAATGGGTTTAAAATGAGTCAGTCATAATAATCACAATGATCTATTCAAAATAACGTAAATTGGATGCTAGAAATTGTTTTCGGTCTTAATACATTGTAACTGGTTTGGGTGCTTTGTGTGGAAATTTCAGAAATAAAAATAACAGTAATAAAAGAATTACATCAGAAACGGAGCACCTCATATTTACCTAATTGAACTAGGCTGGAATCATAATCTGTGGAAAAACCCTTTTTAATTGAAAAGGGTCTTTTTTCATTTTGAAAAAAGATAAGGGTTAAAATACATTCCTGAGACAAATTTCAATAATGAAGTTAATGCCCATGTATTGATTTGTAGAAATTGGTTCCACAAACAAGTTCTTTTCATTTAAAAGACAGGAGAAGAAATGAGGAGCTCTGCCTATGTGGGAATTTAAGCAAGCCTCCTGGGTGAAGCTCCCTCATGAAGCTGATTTACACGATGAAGAGTGTGCAAAGCTGTTAAGAATTTATGGTATACAATTGTTTTGATTGATGCACATTTGATTTGAACACTTTTCTTGTTCACTGCTTAATTCCATGTTTTTTTATAATGGATTTGAAAGTGTTTGTTATTATTCTATAATAGTAAAAAGTAGTAAAAACAAACAAACAAACAAGCAAACAAACAAACAAACAAACAGACAAACAGACAAAAAAACTTGCCTAGACGTGACCAAACATTTAGTTGGTAGAATGCAATTTGCAAACTCCAAAAGTAATATTTGACAGTTAAGGGGCTCCCAAGTGGCGCAACAGAAAATAGTTTGCCCTATACTAAGGAGATTTAAATTTAAATTGCACCCATTCCACAGCCATCCTTTGCTGGGAGTCAATAGAGCAAAATTGGGCCTGCTTTTTGTGTGGAAAAGATGGCATTCTCTCTCTCTCTCACTCTCTCTCTCTCTCTCTCTCTCTCTCTCTCTCTCTCGCTCTCTCTCTCTCTCCCACTCTTGAGATTGACACTAGACAATCATGTATGCAGAAGAGGATAGATAGCACTTTTGACCTGAATATGATGCAGCAGTTTGTAAATATGAGGTGGTTGACTCGGAGAAAGCATGTTTTCCACCAACTGGTAGCTTTTGTATAATAGAGTGGCTTAGTGGTTAGCATGTTCCCATCACACCTCCACGGTCGGGGGTTCGATTCCCACCGTGGCCCTTTGTGCGCGGAGTTTGCATGTTCTCCCCGTGCTGCGCGGGTTTCCTCCGGGTACTCCGGTTTCCTCCTCCAGTCCAAAGACATCCATGGTAGGCTGATTGGCGTGTCCAAAGTGTCCGTAGTGTATGAATGGGTGTGTGAGTGTGTATGTGATTGTGCCCTGCAATGGATTGGCACCCTGTCCAGGGTGTACCCCACCTTGTGCCCGATGCGTCCTGGGATAGGCTCCAGGTTCCCCGTGACCCTGAAAAGGATAAGTGGTATAGAAGATGGATGGATGGATGGATGGATGGAGTAAACTAGTGGGTGGGATTTGGCAGGTGACCAAATAAGAAAGAAAATGGTCGAAGAAAAAGAGTTTAAAAACATTGGCAGGAACTCCAGCACAGTGACAGAGCAGGCATCATTTGCTGCCCCACAGCCCCAGGATCTCCAGTTTAATCCTGAGCTTGGGTAAGTGTCTGTGTGGTCTTTCTGTGTATGTTCTCTCTGTGCCTAAATGGGTTTCTTCCAGGTTGTACAGTTGTTTCCCACCTGCTGGCAGGTAGATCGGCTGCTCTAAATTGCCTTTCGGTGTGAATGAGTGTGTGATATATGTGTGGACGGTGCTCTGCAAAGGACGGGTGTCCCATCTGGGGTGTATTCCTGCCTCACGCCAGTGTTCCTGGGATAGGCTCCAGAACTTCTTCAGCGAGTTTATTACAATGGGGAACCATCTGGGCCTTCCAGACCACCACGGCTAACAAGAAAATCCTAGCAGGCAGATGAACTGCCAACACAAGTGGTGTGACTGTTATTTGGGCTTGATTTATAGCCATTAGAATAGAATTAAGACATATGGCTGAATTTGCTTCTTGATTTGCTTTTGATGGAAGATTAGGCAGTTAGGTAAATGTATAACATTGAGTTGCTGTTTCACATTCCTAGATAATGTTACAGGTTTCCTTAGTAGTAGGTTGCATATCACAGGTTTAAATTAAGCTGATAATTTAAAATGAGAATCAGTAATCTGGGTGAATTTGAATAACAGCACCTCTGAGAGCATTACTGGCTACAAGACAGATCACAGGTTTATATTAATGTGATCTATCTAATGTGTTATCATTTCAGTAGTACTTACACAGGCACCGGAAAAGCAGACGTTCCGCATAAACATATTAAAATGTGTGTAATCATTGATAAAGTGATTGATTGAATCATTGATTAAGTTTTCTATGATATGACAATTATTTAACATTTTTGGAAGGGGTATCAGATGTCAGTGCTTTGTACCAGTCAGATGTGAAGCTGCAACTTTAAGTTTTCCAACATATTTTTTGTCTTATTAACTTCAAGAAAGATAAAGAGAGGCTGCTGAGGGAATGACTGTTTATAGCTGCTATAACATACACCGATCAGCCATAACATTAAAACCACTGACAGGTGAAGTGAATAACATTGATTAACTGGTTGAAATGGCACCTGTCAAGGGGTAGGATATATAATATATATATAATATATATTTTATATATATATAATAGGCAACAAAAGAATACTTGAAGTTGATGTGTTGGAATCAGGGAAAATGGGCAAGGGTAAGGGTCTGAGCGACTTTGACAAGAGCCAAATTTTTATGGCTAGACACTGGGTAAGAGCATCTCCAAAATGCCAGGTCTTGTGGGGTGTTCCTAGTATGCAGTGGTTAGTACCTACTAAAAGTGTTCCAAGGAAGGACAATCTGTGAACCGGCGACAGGGTGTTGGGCGCCTGATGCTCATTGATGCGTGTGGGGAGTGAAGGCTAGCCCGTCTGGTCCGATCCCACAGAAGAGCTACTGTAGCACAAACTGTTGAAAAAGTTAATGCTGGCTCTGATAGAAAGGTGTCAGTCCACACAGGGCATCGGTGGCTGCGTAGCTGCAGACTGGTCAGAGTGCCCATCCTGACCCCTGTCCACTGCTGAAAGTGTCTTCAATTGGCATGTGAGCACCAGAACTAGACCATGGAGCAATGGAAGAAGGTGGTCTGGTCTGATAAATCACATTTTCGTTTACATCATGTGTACGGCTGGGTGCATGCATGTTGCTTAACTTGGGAAGAGATAGCGGATGGTCCACAACATTAAACATAACTGTAAATACAGAAAATGTATGACGTGTCATTCTTTACTTAATGAAAAATTCAGGATGTGCTGTTATCGGGAAAAAATTTGTGATGCTAACACACATCCCAAAACTGAATATTTTCCTATAACAGCATATAACAGCACAACAGTGTATGCAAATGCTTTGATCAAATTATTGTAAAAAAAAAAAACAACAAAACAAAACAAAAAAGCATAATTTACACTTAGATTATTTTGTTGATATGATAGAACACTTTCCTTCATTTTTAAACATGTTTTTGAATTCAAATCAGTAGGAGTTAACAGGACAACACAAAGAGTGAATTGAGACAAAGAGTGGAAAAGAGTTTTTTTTTTTCTGTTGTAGAAACCGTTATTGTTTTAAAATGTAATCCCAAGTGCTTGGCTTTGAGTGTGCAATTATGGGTGAATCTACAGCATGCCTGTGGTGGGCGTCTCCTTTTTTCTCACTCTCACAGCAGGAATCTCTTACTGCTATCTGCTTTTGAACGCACAGAGCAGCTTGCTATCGCGCTCGCTGTGAGCCGACACCTCCTGCTGAGTTCTCGCAGTCTCCCATCATGCAGATGGCACATGGCTGAACACTGTAGAAGGAGTGCTATGAAAGCAAGGCCTGATATCTTACCAACAAAAGATTTTAAAAGTTTATTAAAGGCGACTGTCAACAACCTTTACATTACTTACAGCATTATCCAGAGAGACTTACCAAAGTGCTATGTAGTCTCCATCCAAAACATTCTCAGACTAGTATAAATGGTTCAGGGTCTAAGAACACAAGATAAAACCCTGTTAGAGAGGAGCTAGTACAACAAACTGGTACAGCAAGGAAAACTGTACTAAAAAGTGTATTATTATTATTATTATTATTATTATTATTATTATTATTATTATTGTAGTGAGCGGTAATAGGACACTTTTTTTGTTATTTAATATACTTCCAGTCCAAGTTTACACACATAATGTCTGTTTAGCTTTGTACTTGAAACTGATAATGAAAAAAGGGTCAGGCACCACAAATTATCTGATTACCTGATAGGATCAGACACCACAAATTATCATCATTAGTACTTTCTTATAAAGTTGGTGTTGGCAGTTACAACCCTGAGACATCTTTGGTATGAAGTAATTGTTTTTTTTTTGCAACAATTTTGGCAAATCGTTTCCAGTTCCCCAAGGTTACAAGGGTCCTTCTCATAGACTTGCAATTTCAAAACCCTCCATAAATTGGCAATCTGAAGTTTGGGGCTAGGCTATGCAAGAGCTTCTTGTGTTATTTTGACTGTATATTTGGGCTCACTGTCTTGAAACTTCGAAGGTTTGAAATGTCCACGGACTCCTCAGTTTCTTGGCCGATGAGAGTAAATTGTCCCCTAATACTTCCTGGTACATCACTCAACTCATGTTTTGATGAGGTGTATTGCCCCAATACCATTTGCAGAGAAACATGAAGAGCTGAATTATTCCCATCTGACCAGAATATATTGTTCCAAAGGAGTTCTGATTTGTCAAAGTGCATTTAGACACGTATCTCTGTGGTGCTTTTTTGCAGAGGAGTTTTGTATAGGGTGTAGGAATGGAGATGTGGTTGTGGTGCAGTTCTTACTGTTCTCTGTGTAACTGTTGTCGCTGCTGCTTTCAGGTTGTCCTGCAACTCATTCTGAGTGACTGCTGACTTCTCTCTTATCTTCATTATAGTGTGCATGGCGCACTTATCCAGGGAAGATTAGTTTTAGTTCTGTAAGCTTTCCACCTGCATATTATCAAACCAACTGTACTGACAGGGATGTTTAAGGTCTTTGCTCTGGCTCTGTAGCTTTTTCCATTGGAGTATTGTTCAGTAATGTTCTCTCTGGAATCAGCCCCATCAGTGGAAACCAAATGTTTAAATATGATCCGTTTCTGTTTCTACCAGCTGCTGTGAGTTTTTCTAATGCTCAGTGGTATGTTAGGAGGTTAACCTAGTGCAGAGAGGATATCTTTCCAGCTCACTAATATGACATTTTTGGCTATTGCTAGTGTTGTTTGTATAAATGGTTGGTGTTATGATGATAGATGATACACTGAATATTCTGATGGAGAGGCAGTGTGGGATGCTGATGCTGAGGATCTCAGATGGACTGCTCAAGACCTCCATCTAGAAAGAATGGATGTATGAATAGACATTACCAGAGAGAATAAAAATGATCATCTGTGGAATCTGGATATAGTTTACATTTGTTACTATTACTAAAATCCAAGTGAAATAATGTATGTGTGGTGAGGTAGGTAACCTATGTAAAATGTTATATTGGATTAACTGAGTATTAGTACTGAGGACAAAGATAGCCTAGTATATTGTTGGATATGGTTTGCCAATGAATTATTCTATGCTCCAAGTTGATCAGATAACCATTTGTAACTTGGGAAAGATGTCCTGTCATCATGAATTAATAAGATTAAATACTGTATATTTCAGTTGATTGGCTTTCTAGTAGAGCTGAGAGGGATTCCACAGAAAATGATGGAAATGGATTTTTTCCCTTCATAATTTCTTTCTGTTATTGAACATATTGAAAAAACAAACAGTGATGAGGTTTGTTATATTTGTCCTGTAACTGGTCCAAAGGTTGTGAGCAAGCTGACATTGAATATAGTGGATGTTTCAAACTGGTCTCTCTTTCCATGGCAGAAATATTATGGGTTGTGCCATAATTTGGTCAGAGTGGAAAGTGAGTGATTACTGTTCAGTATTTTATTAGCTTTCCACCATATGGTCAGCGTGGCATGAAGAGTGTTGCTTTTGAAACAGGGACGGCTTTTAAAGGAACGATCTATAAATGATAAGTCTTTCAAAAGCAAATCATGGGCTATTGTTTGTTCTGTCTAACTGTGAAGTAGTTGGATTGTTTTGTTTTTTTTCATGATTGAATGCACTGTAGTTGGTTAGATAGAAAAATAATCATTATCATTTGGAGCCTTGAGTACCCCAAGGGATATCTGAACAAGATATCTTGCCAGAGTAATTTACATTATTTTTGTAGTAGCTTAAACAGGAGAAAATTGAGGGAGGAGAGCCAATTTTAGGGTGGATTGACAGGGGTCACTGAAAAAAGATAATTCGTTTTAGAAGTATTTTAACTACTTTTTTTTTTATTAGTTTTTATTTATTTTTATTGATTGAGGTAATTGTATGAAATTAAGTTTAAAGAGATCTTGAAATTTGGAGGATATGTAGATTCCTACATATTTTAAAGGTTGCTTTGAAGGGTACATCCCTAGCATTTGCATCCCAGTGTGGCTAGGGCAACAGAAGGATTTCATACTGATAGAATAACTAGACATATTGCGGCATCTGTTAATAAGATCATATACTGGTGGAAGAGAAGTTGATAGGTTTGTTATATGTAATAATTTGTCATCTGTGTAAAGGGTTATTTAAGGTTGGTGTTAATTAATTAATAAATGGAGCCATGTGGGTATTTAGTAAATAGAAGCCACTTCTGTCAATGTGCTCCAAGGGGTGGGAAAATCACAAGCACATGCAGACATTTTATCCAAGCTTTTTTTTTTAAATTATCATTCATAGTTACCCAGAGGACAAGTAGGTACAACAAACAAGCAAGTGGATTAATTAGTTTAGAAAGACTAACAAAACTGAGCGAAATTTAGAGGAAAGTCATAATATAACTCTCCTGCAAGCACCTCATGGTTAAACATATAGAGAAACAAAAACACTAATAAAATTTGTGTTGTCTCTAATATTTGGCTCTTAATGTATCGTGTTGCCTTCTTGAGAATCAATGAATGTTTGCACCTTTTCTAATGGTTGTGTATGAGTTCTTCAGTTGTCCTTAGAGTTTCAATGATTCAGTTATTATTGTGTCTTGTGGACTAAATGAAAACATCTGTTATGTGAAATAACTTATTCAGGGCAGGACTAAATAAAAGCAAAATGCATTTTTTATGGTCGCTCTTATTTTTTATTTTTTAATTATTAATGTTTCACAGATTCTGCAAGGAATATGTAAACTTATGACTTGTAGCGTCTAACTAGTTCCAATTAATGTATTACACTGCGTTAGCCAATAAGATTTCCAGCCAATTAATACATGGGACAGCGCATTGGAATGATGTGTTTGCATTGAAGGCATTAAAGGCACATTGAAATGTGTTGCTGTCCAGCAGGATTACCCCATAATATGTTTTTTGACAATGATAGCCCATAAAAAATTCTTCTACTGAATTGATGTGCATAATGGGTCACAAAAAGCAGGGGCTCTCAACGTTTTGCAGCCTTAACTGTTGAATAAATTCCACAGACCCCGTAGAAGAGATTTATTTTATGAACATAATCCAACTGCATTGTTTATCAATTAAATATATAATATAATATATAAAACATAATAATGTTCTTATATTTACTGGAGCTATAGAATTTTCCACTGAGAGAACACATTAAGTCCGAGTTGTTATTGAGGATTGAATGAAACCTATTCCATTCAAGTGACCAGTCAAATAGACTAATAGCTATAAGAACTACTTTGATCATGTCGGGTTGTGTTTTCCACCACTGTAATAAAATAAAAAAGAATATGGACCCCCTGGATATGCTTCATGGACCCCACTGATGTAAAGTATCCTCTCTGGTCTGATTTCAATTCAGTACTCTTGAGCAAGGAACTGAATCCAAGCGGTTCCAGATGGTACATATTGGCCCTGTGGAAAAAAGACTGCAACCTAACAGTTTGTAAAAAAGAAACAGTGCATTATTTTTATTTCCCCAGTGCGCTCCAAAAATGGTGAGACCATAAATGTGGTAAACACAAAATGGCCACGCATCAAATGAAGCTTGAGGTACATTCATAGCCACAAGCACTAAACAGCCCTCTAAATCTCTACTTTATAAAACGAAGAGGAAAATGGAGGGAATGTTTAATGCCGTTTCTTCTGATATTAGCACATTTGGTCAGGCACTATCAGAGCTCACTTTTATAGTTATGATGGTGCAGGCAGTAGATGGATTTTATGTTGCAGTAGATTTGGAAGAACATCATAAATCAGGTACATTGCATAACCACTTCATAACATGTATTTTAAAATAATGCATGAATATGCTCTATGTTAATTGATTCTCAGATGACATTAGAAGCTTTATAAACTGTGAATATCACTACAATCGGAGTTTCAAAATTGTTCATATAACTGCCGTTTGTGTTTCTTCAACAAGTGCCTGTCTCACAAGTTTTGCATTACAAATAATACATCATAAACATGTTTAAACTCATACTTTAAAAACCTTGTTTCTCATGCCATTGTTGAAATATTGTCATCGCATTTTCACATCTTGTGCACTTCTCTATAATATGTTGTTCACTGCTTATGGATGAGTTATAGCCTTCAAATGAAATGCAACCCATGAGTTAGCTTTGTAAAATGGAGTAAACTGTCATTACCAGGGGCAGCTAGTATAAATGTGCCAGTATTGCTAAGTCCCCCCTGTCATTCTAAGATAAATAGACATCAGTGTTTTCATTTTTGGCATATACGTCAGATTATTTGTTATTAACAAATGTTTTAAAGTGGATTATTTTTGTCTTTTGTGGAACCAAGGAAAGCTGCACCACTAATGGTCGTAAAGACAATACACAGAATGGTATGAGGATCAGCAAGGGCTGATTTCTTTCTAAACCAGACTGCAGCCTATCATTAACAGTCATATCAGGTGATTACACAGAGTTAAGTGGCCCTTAGACTTGAGTCCATGTTGCTGACTCATCCGTAACACATCATCAGCAGTGATTGAGAAGGTACATGTGGAATACAGTTATGGGTGTGATGAACATGAACAAGGTGGATTATGTATATTCTGTCATCCTTTGCAGAGTAAGCACATATTGTCCAATCAATGTGAACATTTGCACAAATTGAAACAGAACTGTTTAGTGGTTTTTATTTTGAAAAAAGGGTTATAACAATGTTTATGTTTAAAAACACACACACACACACACACACTTAAAAAGTAGAAATCATGCTGCCTATCTGTCTTCAAGTGTGTGTGTGTGTGTGTGCCTGGGTAGGTGTGTGCCTGGGTAGGTGTGTGTAATGGTTTGCCCCATGTTCTTATCATCCCATCACGGAGACCTTGTCATATAATACGTTGCTCATAATTTCTAATAATTTCACTGTCATGCTATTGATAGAAATTATATTTTAGCATCCCCATCTAATATCACATCCAACCGTTACTGGTCATCACCTCTAGCACCGAGCGTCAGTAGTCTGTTTCCCTTCATTTATGCAGTCATGCAATTTAACTGTCACAATTTAACTGAAAGCGTTTATTTCCTTGTCAGCAGTGAGAATTTTATTCTGTGACAGTTTATTCTGAAAGACTGATTAATTGCATATATCAGACTCTCTCTCTCTTTGGTAAATTAGAGCTTCCGTGTAGCCTGGAGTGAAACCAAAATCATGTCAATCCAGCTCCATGTGCAAAAGGCAATAAATGGTCCAGACATTATAAATGTTAATAAACTTTAATGCCTTAATTATCCTTTGAAACAATAATACACATAGATTATCAGGAAAGGCCAGGGGGAATTAAGTCATTTCAGTGTATAGTTATTTATGTATTTTGTCCCCAAGGCCAGAAAATGTAAAATCAGAGCTCCATTATTAACAATGGTAGCTAATCTGTTTTGCTCTGGTTGTTATACGTCCATTTCTACCGGCCAGTCCTATTGATATAGTTCTCATAAATATTTATTTGTGCATTTCTTTTATTGCAATGGCCCTCATTTCTTTTGGTAATGACTCGTTACATTTCTTCTCTTTATGAGGGCTTTTAATGCAACGGTATATATGTTTCCGTTACTCATTTGCTGCAAAAGACGGCCATCAAAATAAGGCTATTTTTAGGCTACCCGTTACTGGCTTTCCATGAATAGGACCATGGGATATGTAGGCACAATGTGTTCACACATCCAATGCAATTTCACATAATTGACAAATCTAGCAATGAGAGCAAATTCAGAGCCTTAAAAAATATTAGGGTAGACACATCACTTTTTTCCTAAAATTTCGATTAGGAATTTATCAAGCAGCTTGAGAATTTCAAAATTATTAATATGTTGTTGCTACTTCATACCATTCTGTATATTTTCCCATCTATCCATCCATTCATCAATCAGTCCATAAGATTTTCTCCATACCTCCATCTATGCATCAACCACATGTACATCCATTCATCCATCCACTGAGTCACATGTTTTTCTACCTACTCTACTGTCTATCTATACATCATCCATTCATTGATAAAATGACCATTCATTCAGTCATATATCTGGCCACTAATCCATTCATTCATTGTAGTATCCATCCATCCATCCATCCATCCATCCATCCATCCATCCATCTAACATTATAACCATTATATCCATTTATTATCTATCTATCCATCCATCATCTATTCACTGATCAAATAACCATTCATTCAGCAATATAGTCATCTGGCAAAATCATCCACCCACCCAACCGTTCATCCATCCATCCATCCACTGAGTCATGTTTATCCTTCCACCCATCACTCCATTCATTGTCAATCGATAATCTATGGTCATCCATTCATCAGCCAGTTCATTTAGTCATATGTTTATCACATTACATGTCCTTCCATCCATCCATCCATCCATCCATCCATTCATCCCTAAATTAACTGGTCATTCAGTCACATATTCATTTGGCCACACATCCATCCAGCCATCCTTCCTTCTATTCATCTATCTGTTCATCCCACAGCATTTCATTTAGTCATATATTGTGGCCACATATTCATCCACCCATCCATCCATCCATCCATCCATCCAGTTGTAGGTTTGACCTTCCTCTTATCACATCAACCATCCATCCACCCATCCATAAATCCATCCAGTTGTATGTTTGTCCTTCCTCCTCTCACATAATCCATCCATCCATCCATCCATCCATCCATCCAATTGTATGTTTGTCCTTCCTCCTCTCACATAATTCATCCATTCATTCATCCATCCATCCATCCAGCCATCCATCATCCTTCCATATGTATAATGTGTCTGATCAAAAACTGAACTTAACTATTTAGTACTGTACTTATTCAATAATGTCACAATGTTGATTTCAGTTCAGTGTTTAGTTTCCCTGTGTGTATATACATGTGTACATGTATGTTTAATATGCACTTGTGTGTATAGATATTGGGATGGGGGTACTATATGCGTAGCTAAATGTACATGTCTGTGTGCAAGAAAGTGTCCTTCTTGGTCAGTAAAAAGCCCTTGTCTGCCTGAATGGACTGTACTCTGATGGCCTGATGCATCTGTTTGTGGGTTTTTGTTTTTTTTGTGATCATATGAAGCTTGGCGAAGTGGTAATGAGATTCAGGAATATGAATAGCCATCTGCCTCCCTCTGCAGTGCTCCAAAACACCTCTCCCAGGTGGTGCACACCAAGAACCGTAGGCCCACCTTTCAAACTCATATAACTGCTCATCTGCCAAGATTCATTTAAACCTCATGATTAAAATATATACATTAATCTATCAAAAATGTTCTACCTAATGTAGTGCCAAGCATAACACATGTAACATTGGTGTGAAACATACAATTTGTGTATTCCTGATACAGTATACAGTATGATACATACATTTACAGTATGATACACATATTAATGCACTGAATGTCATATTGTTGTTATAAATGTACTGTAAGTTCTCACAGGGATTGGCTACAATGCCAGAGTGCTGTCCTTTTTTTGTCCTAAGATGCAAAAATGCTGAAAAGTTGAAAGAAAAGTGCAACTTTTTAGATGTCCTTGTTGGACCACATATTGTGTTGTCAGTTTCAAGAGAGTCTCAGGCTATGCTAATTGAGCAGTGTGATATTGTGGCTAATGCAAACCTTGCTTGCTATAATGCCCTCATACCTGACCCTACCCATATGCATGCCCTCTTTCTTATCTCTGCCTCTGCCTGGACAATGATATCACACTGTTAAATACATCTTTTCAGCTTTTGTCCTTGTCCTTTCTTATACTTATATAGACACTTTCTTTAACCTGTGACCTCTCTTTATGATGACCTCTCTCCCTCCCCTGACAATTCCCTCTCTTCTACTCTTGCACCCATACATGAACTCAGACACACCATTCATACCCTTCAAACATGTCTGAGTATGTGTCCCAGCTATCAAATGAGGTTTTATGATTGCACTCAAAAAGGTAAACTTTTCTCAGATATGCTAATGGATGGGTTCAAACAAAAGGTGCCATGCTCAAAGGTGTATACAAAAACAAAACAATTGGTCTTGCTGTTCCAGTAATTTTTGGAGGGGACTGTAAATGCCACAGACTTCTTTGTTCCAACAAGAAAACTTTCATATATGTGTAGAGGCCTGGATAAACTCTTCAAATGGTGAAATTGTGACATTTTCTTCTAGATATCCGACTTTCAGTTCCTGAGAAAAAGTTATTTGAACCTAACTCCGTTCTCTATCAATGGCCATGTCCAACCTTTTCAGAAATCCTCAGAACCTTATATTGAACATGTCTTTCAAGTTTGGTTCAACTCTATATGATTAATTGTGAATTACAGCTAATTAACTAAACCAGCTCCTCCTCATAATAATTGATTGGCATGTGGTGGCCATATTGTTTCAATTTCTCAACATGTTTTTGATCATTATTAAGGTTCACGCTTTCCTGAGAAATTTGACATGAATAATGTGAAGATTGGCAAATTATCACAAATTTGAAAGGGTGGCGCTAAATATTCCAGAAGGCAGTTTTTCTTTTAAATAGTTGGAGCAAAAGATTCAAGCTACCGAAAATAAATTCACTGTACACTTATCTGTAACCCTGTCAAATATTTTTTTAAAGTAATCAGGTCGATATCATATTGCCATTTACAGATTAGGACCAAGGTGCAACATACAGTACCAAATTCCAGCCTGATTGTCCTTATGGTTCCTGAGAAACAGTTATCTGAGCATAGCTCCACCACCTATGTATGACCACGCCCCCAAACTCTGCACATGACCTCAGAATGTTGTCTCGTGTACAGTATGCTTATGAGGATTTGTCTGAATCTTTGCAAGGAATTATGAGTTGCAAATGTTTGAATCAATTAGGATCTGCCTCATTAGAATTGACTGATATGTGGCATCCATATTGTTTCTAAATGTCAACAACTTTTGATAATTATTGAGGTTTGCAGTCTCCCGAGTAGTTTGACACCAAATTTGTGACGATCCTAGGACTAGTTCGCAAAGTTAGGTTTTGCATATTATGCAAATAACCAAAAATCTAGGTGGCGGAGCTAAATCTTTTTTGGGGGCTTTTTTTGTTTGAGAAAACACAAGGAATCAGTGGAGGAATTTTCTTTGTACAGCTCAAGGTTTTCTGAGATGTCTACTATAATGGGGACAGCTCACTTGCCAGGGTTCAGGCACAGTGTACTACTTGACCAGATTTCACATTCTTGTTAGTTAAGTCATATACTGACAGAGATAGAGAATGCCCAAGAGAATAAGAGAGACAGACAACGAGACTGGAGTGAATTTCTAAGTTTTGCCAGGGATCATGAATATTTTAGGTGACTCAATGTTGGTTTTCGGCATCTCCTCACTGTTCCTAAGTTTAACCGATTCACATTTGTCTGAGTGGAGCTATGTGCCTCTGTCTCATTTGCTGTACAGTATACAGTACCTACTTCTCTCTCTCTCTCTCTCTCTCTCTCTCTCTCTCTCTCTCTCTCTCTGCAATCAGAGGACTGACTACTTGAGGCAGGATAAGGTCACATGCGGTTACACACTTGGTAGCCTCTTGTTTAACTTTTTGGATCTGGAGCCGTCAATCTCCTGTTTAGTCAACATTACACCTTCTTGACAACAAACACACAGCGGCTGTGTCCTCATCCAACTGTGTGCTTACACAGTACCTTCCGACGGTCTGACGTGCACATGAAAGGGACATTTCCAATTTAAATGGAGTCTTTACAGAGACGCTGCATCATGAATATGGATGAAGGGGTTAGGGAGCGCGGGGGTGAGTGGGTTAATCAATAGACGTGGGTACAGACTCCAACAATAACACTGCAAATGGTTATGCATGGCAAGCTGAGAATTAAAAATGAAAGAATAATCAAAGACATTATTATTTGGTCTATTATTCGAGCCCTGGCGTTTATATACTAATTATACACTAATTCCTTCCTCTAGCTGTGTTCCCACATTTGTGTGTGTAAGCATTGCTATATGAATTTGCATCTTTGTTAGTACATTATTGAAACCACATGTCTGGATTTGTGAGTGACGGGCCTTTGAGCTCAGGGTCGTTTGTTAAAGATGGCTGTTAACAGTCATTTTGCAGTGCCACTGGGGATGCATGAAAAATTCAGCACTCGACGGGAGGAGGTGGGGATCTTCACTGAGGAGAGAATGACAGACGAGAGATGAGGGGAAAGAGAAGAATGCGGAGAGGAAGACGGAAGACAGCCCTGTGCAGCCCGAAACAGATAATCGATACACTCCAGCATGGCAAACAGTTGTCAACAAATAGACTTGTTTCACAGCCCACAGACGATGAGATTGTGTGTGTGTGTGTGTGTGTGTGTGTATGTGTGTGTGTGTGTGTATGCGTAGGCCATCTGTGTTTGACCTGGGCTTTGTAGCATTCAGGGGCAAGACTGAGTTTTCTGGAGCGTAAAGTGTTTCAGTGCAATGACCGGTGTCTGGACGGCTGCTGAGAATAATGCAGTCTGACTGCTGCTGGAAAACTCACACACATGGTGAGGAGGACAGGAGGAGAGACAGAGGAGAAAGGGTGAAGAGACATGAAGAGGAAGGAATGAAGGGACGAGGGAAGATGGAGGGGAAGGAAAAAATCAATTAAGGAGATGTAGTTGTAGAGGAGAATAGATAGAGAAGAGAGGGATGAGGAGATAGAGATGAGGAGACAATGAGAGGAGGAGATGATGAAAACAAGGATTAAGGACATGTAAGAGGACAGGAGTTGAAATGAAGCGGAGGACAGGCAGAAGAGGAGACACGATGGATGACTGAAGATCTGACTGAAGGATAGACGGAAGAGAAAAGGTGAGGAGATATGAGGAAAGATGGAGAGAGAAGAAAGAAGGATTAAGGAGGTGTAGGAGAAGAGTAGGGTAGACAACGGGAGATTAGGTGAACAGAAGAGGAGGATCAATGGAGAAGAAAGAACGGGAGAGAACTGATAAGGAGGATAGGCTGAGGAGAAAGAGAGGAGGAGACAAGAAGAGGAGGAGAGCTAGGAAACAAGGGATGAAGGAAGAAAGAGAGGGAGGAAACATGGATTAAGGAGGTGTAGGAGGAAAGGAGAACATTAAAGGTGAATAGATGGAGGAGTATAAGATGAGAGACAGAAGGAGAGGAGAGGAAAAAAGTAGAATAGAGGATAAGGGGACATAGGGAAAAACAGGAGAGCAGAGGAAGTCAAAAATAGCTGAGGGATGAGTAGGAAATTGAGGAGGAAAAGCAGAGAGAAAAGAGGGATAGATCAAGGAGAACGGAGGCGAGGAAGGAAAGAGAAGGAAAGAAAGAAAAGAATGACAGGGAGACAAGGGACGTGAATGAGAGAGCAGAGAGGAAGAGAGGACGAGAAAGACAATGGGGTGAGAAGGAGAAATGAAAGAGACATAAAGGAAGAGGGGACGAACGACACATTAGGAAGCTGTAGGAGAGGGAGCACAGAGAAGAAATAGAGGATATGAGGAAGAGAAGAGAAAAGAGGATGAAGAGGGAGAGAAGAAGAAAAGAAAAGGCAGAAGAGAAAAGATGAGTAAAAGAGGAGAAGGACAAAGTGTTACTCAAGGAGAAGGGAGAACTTCTATACCGCTATGTCACTATCTCTCTCTCTCACTCTCTCTCTCGCACACACACACACACACACACACACACACACACACACACACACACACACACACACACACACGCACACACACACACACACAGTGTCAGAGAGTTCCTTCTTTCCTGCGTGGTGTAATGACAGGCCCATATGGACTATCTCTTCTCTCTTCTCACCCTCTGCCTCATCCCCTCTTCAGCTGACAGAGAGGTTAAAGGGATTTTTTCACCTTTTTACTTAGACAGAGGGAAAATTTACATTAAATGCAAAACAGGTATGTAATAGCTTCAGTAAGAGCTATAAATCCTCTCTTTGTTGGTGGACAGGTTAGTCCCAGCACAGGAAATTTTTCATGGGTGCAGTTCCAGGAACCTTTTTAGCTCCTGCTCCAGACGAAATACTTTTTTTTTTTTGGCTGATGAGAAACTGTTTACTTTCTAAATGCTCATGATTGCCATGGTTTCCCCCATGACGTCTCTGTTCCCATGGCGATAAATTCCATGTGCTCGTGTTTTGTATTTCTGTTGAAGTCCTGTCTCCACCTCTGTCCTGTCATTGCTTTGTTACCTGATTGTATTCACCTGTTCTGTGTTGGTCCATGATTAGTTTTTCATACCCTGTTGTGTATTGATCAAGGTACGCTCACACATACAGAGATTTTATCGCTGTAAGTCACCAGTCGCTTTACTATGAAGTCGCCAGTAGGCGTTCTTACTACTGGTTGCTATAGTAACATTCAGTGGGTGGTACAACTAGCATTTTCTTGACGCTAAAATGAAACATTCTTGAGGGAGAGCATTTGAATGTAAAATTCATTGAAGTGTATATATGTATCATATCCTATTTGATGGAGGAGAAGCCGTGTGTGCTTTTTGCCATTGCGGCCATCTATCTGCGGCAAAAACGCATGCAATTTGGATTCGCAGGCAGCATGGTGGATCATGGATTATGTGCGCTCTACTGTACTCACTCTCACTGGTAGTTGCTGCACTAAGTTGCTCCAAATTTGCATAAACTTGAACTTTTTTCAACTTTGTCGCTGGACATGCCCACATATAGTCACCGTTGGTCACCGTTGCTCATGTCGCCAGAAGTCGCCAGCTCTCATTGAAAATAAATGGTCTCCAGTAGCTGTTGCTGTATGTGTGAATGTACCTTCATGCTTATCATGCAATTACTTCAAGTTTGGACCTTATTTTGACTTTTGTATGATTGTACATCTGATTATTGACCTTGATTATGGATTCCTATTCAACTCTGCCTGCCTGCATTTCCACCAGTGCTATGGTCTCTAATTATAATGACTCTATTCACCCCAATAAAGCTGATACCGAGTATACGCACTTGCATTCTGTTACTCACTTTACATTAATTGGTCAAAAGGTTTCAGAATGCCCAATTTAACTCCCCGTCATTAAAAAAAAAACTGTCGAGCTAGCAAGTAATTACTAAAGCTTGTTTTATATAACATGCAGTTCTTGAATGAACATTGTATTTTTGTCTGGAAAGCTGTTTGTTTAACCAGTTCTAATCAGCTCCAAGGAAATTACTGAGAAAAACAGCTTCATGATGAAGGGCTTTAAATTTCATAAATTATAACAGCATGGTTAAAGCATTGTGCTACGATAAAAATTTAATTATGCTAATTTCAACACATACTGAGAAAAGTATGAAAAACTGAAAATAACATTTTAAGGATCAGCTCACTAGGAACTGCTGTAAAGTTAAATTATAATCTATTACATATATTTCTATTAAATAAGAAAATAAATTAAGTAATCGATCAAATACCAAAGTCTTTTCATTTCAGTGTTCACTCTCAGGTTCTACTGGGACTCTAAATGAGTGCTTTATTAAAGGCAAGTGCACTTTTTTGGGGGCTGTAAAATTGTAAGTTATTCTAAACATAGATTTTGTGTTATAGTAGATTTTAGAAAGTGTTAGTGTTAACTATTAGACAAATACTGTATATGTTGAGCTACAGTTGCCTTTTAGATTGATCCAGATCATCCTTTTCGAGTAAGATCTGGATTGTTCGTCCAATTATTTTAAAAAAATCACAAACATTTATCAGTTCACTTAATTCTGTTTCTTAGATTGTCTAATTTTACAATATTTAATCTGAACTCATTTCTTGAGGTTTAATCAAAAATGTTAATACAGGGTGTTCAAAAACCTTTCACTGGTAGTGTATAGTGCACAGTAGGTATCTCATAGGAAAAGCAAGATATTTTTAAGTGTCTTTAATGATGACTTATGGTTAATATTTGTTTCTATGACAAGTAGAAATAGTGCTGTTAATACTAAAAGTGTAATGTTGGATTAAGACATTGACCGCTCCATTTTTAGCTATTTTTAAAATCTTCTCTTAAAACTTATTTTTATTCTTTGTCTTATTATGATATTTAATGTCATGTTATATGATGTTCATACAGCACGTTGGATCAACTACTGCTGTCTTTAAATATGCTTTATAAATCAACTTTGACTTGACTTGATTTAAAATGCAATGTCTGAAATGAATCAATGGAAGAACTATAAATTGATTATTATTATTGGAAGACCATTTCACATTTTAAACTGATGTGTAAGTAATGTGTAAGCGATTTGCCCATAACTCTGATACTTTTAAAATAGACATTCTTTACGTCATAATCATTTGCAAATTAAAGGTTGGTATCCTTGATTATGAACAAAGTTGGATACATATCATTCAGAGACTATTATATCTGAAGCAAAATATATTAATTTTTTTTTTTTTTTTTTATTCTTTAAAACACTTAATAAATTGCTTCCCCAGACAGGTAGTTTTCAGGTAGTACTTAAGAGAATCTTCATCAGGAAAACTGAGAAGAATTTCAAATATAAAATAGTTTTTATTTGTTTAATATCTTTCTTGGCATATATATATATATATATATATATATATATATATATATATATATATATATATATATATATATATATATCATGATGGTAATGTCTTTATTATTCTTCTAAAATGTGTGAAAATAGTAGAAATGAAAGAAACCCTTGTATGAGTGTTTCCAAGGTCAGTGATGGACTTAGCACTAGGTAAATGTAGGCCAAGGTGTGCCCACACTTTTGACCTCAGTAAATATTTTTTATAAAGTTGAGTTTTTTTTATTGACTTAAGATTTATATAGACACATAAAACACACTAAATATAAATGGTGAATATGTGGAATAAAGCTAAAGGAAACAAAGGGATATAGTGCACAGGATGGGAGGATAAAGGATAATGGTGGATGAAAATGAAAATGAAAATAAAACACAAATCCTAAATAGAAAACTTAAAATACAGCCTTCATTTATTATTATTATTATTATTATTATTATTATTATTATTATTATTATTATTATTGTTGTTGTATTGACCCACCTTAATGTACAGGACCAGTTTGGTTATTAATATTGGAAGGAGAGGCGTGGAGTTTTGGGAGGTCCTTGAAAGAGATGGAGTTTTCTTCTGATTGGCTGAGATAAAAGGGGCGGGCAGCGAGGGGGATGGTTTAGGGCTAAGGCTTTAGTAAGCTTTTCAGCAGCAGATCTGCACACACCAGAGAGCTAGAAACAGCGAGCCTGTAACAGAGAATTGAACTAAGAAGAAGAAGAGAGAGAGAGAGAGGAGTGTGTGTGTGTGAGAGAGAGAGAGAAAGCGAAAGAAGCGATTTAGGAGTGTTTATTTCTCAGCAATCTCTCCATCTGTGCTTTGCATGAATGAATGTCTCTGGATGTGCTGTGTGCATGAACATGGCACATGACACACTGGGGCTCCGATCGATCCCCCACATGCCTGAAGTGCACTTTTATTAACCTGGAACTTCTTTACTCTTTTAAGAGATCACTCTTTCTTCCTTCCCTGAGAGAGAGAGAGAGAGAGAGAGAGAGAGAGAGAGAGAGAGAGAGAGTGCGTGCGTGCGCGTGCTGTCTGATTGAGAGAAAATAATTCATCTTCATCCTATCTTCATGATCCAGTAACACCTGGAAAAAGACACCTGTCCTCTCAACATGTGGATCTAGCAGCATTTTCTTTAAAGGATTGCTTCTGCTTTGGATTTCTTTCACTGCTTTGAATCAGAGTTTTCAGTGGATAGTGAGGTAAGACAGTTTTTCAATCTGTGTGCATTATTGTCTCTGGAGGGTTTTCAGCAGCAGGTTGTGAAGTGATAGAACTTTTTGGACAGCAGAGGACATTATAGATACAGTGCGAGCAGGTTTGTAACAAAGGTTACAAAATATGAGAATAAAAGGCTGTGGTTAGTGTTTGTAGCTTTTCTTACAATATCATGGACACGAAATCTAACCTAATCTCTCAGAAATAAAGGTGGCAAAATATACTTTTCATTTTGGCAGGGTACCATCATGGGTATATCTTTTTTGTTCCTTTAATTTTGTTCCTTTTGCCTGGGAATGTCTATGTGGTGTACCTTTCCTTTGCTTCTAAACTAAACTTTAAGTGGTCCTTAAGCTTGATACATTTAAAGATTTACTGTATTCATGTTTTCAGGCTTAACCTGAAACTTGTAACCTTTAAAAAACAACAACAACAATGTGTGTATTTGTTGATTTGGTGATTTTTTTTTTTTTTTTTTTTGGAAGAGACGATTATTTAGCATATATGGAAGGAGCCTCCAGTGTCAGCACTTTGTAACAGACAGCTGCAAGTGTTGCAGATGGAAGCTGGTTCTTTGTAACATGACAACGGAACAGACCATCTGTTTAAAATGTAAGATTTGTCATTCTTTAATAAATATAAAGACACTGAAGGTACAAAATATGTGCTCTTAATGGTACCACACCAGCGACAAGCAAAAGTACAGTTCGGTGCCTTTAATTCTGATAGTGATAATGGCCCATAATTAGTGTAGCTCTAGCTCAAATTGTGTGTGGGTGTGTATTAAGAGCCATATGATAGACTGCTCTCTGGATACAAGAAAGGTTACTGCTAATTAAACCGCATTCTTCTTCACTGGAGCGCAAAATGCTGAGTGCCCCAAGTGATCCAGTGGCAGCTGTTGCTCTCCAAACACCTCCGAACCCTGTCTGCTTTTCGCACCCGGTGTGTTTGTGTGTGTGTGTGTGTGTGTGTGTGTGTGAGCTGAATTGGTTGTCCTGCCATTCTCAGAGAAGAAGGTGTGATCTCAAGCTCGCGAAAGTCTTGAGTCTCAGTCACTGGTGTGTTCTGTCTTCTGTCTGCTGAGGGAAAAAAACAACCCTGTGGAGAGCCTCAAAATCTTGTCAGGTCTTTCACATCTTCACCTCACGTCTTGCACTCTCTGATAAACATCACACTAAACAGCTCTGATTTACATGCCAATCCCTTTATCACAGAGCTCCTTTTCCCAGGAAGCACCTCTCAGATGCAGGAGTAGGGGTGTGTGGGGGAATTTCGATCAGTGATAATGAAGCAGTCCTGTTTCATATAATGTGATATCTTATGTACCGTATCAGTCATGGTGTCAGTTATCTCTTATTCGTCTTTCTATGGAAAGAATGCTGAGGTGACTAAAGTCCACGAAATATCTAATGCATGAGGGGAAAAAATGGTTGAGAATTCCTGCCTAGGAGTCCGACTTAGTGTAGTTCAGCTAGCGGTCACCTGCTGTGGACACACACACACGCACACACACACACACACACACACACACACACACACACACACACACACACACACACACTTCTTAGCTTTGGGAGGGCAGATGCCTGCTTACCTTCCCTCTGACACACAGTGGATGGCAGATGGCTCTCACTAGATAAGAGAGAAAGATAGAGAAAGAGAGACGGAAGAGTCTAAACAGTGTGTTCATTCTGATTTAAAATGAGTAAACAGAAAATGTACACGGACTTACATTATTATTCTGTCATATTTGCATATTTCCTCTCAATCAAAATTACAGGATTGTCATCATATAAAAGGACACAGGCAGTGATATTCAACATAAGGGATCTTAAGAAAAAAAACAGCTGTCCATTTGTTGCTCAGAATGGGACTTTATCTCACAAATGCTGCCTACCAAGCATCCTACTTTTTAATGGATTGCAGGCTTAGTGAAGATATTTTTAAACGAATTCTCAAGCATTTTTCAGCTGAAACTTTCTACACCGCAACTGGAGTTTATTTTTTACTAGACGTTTCCCTGTAGAGGGCACGATGGCTTAGTGTTTAGCACTGATGCCTCACATGTCATTGGTTGGAGTTTGAATCCTGCCTCCACCCTGTGTACTCAGAGTTTGCATCCGTAGGTTTCCTCTGGGTATTCTGGTTTCATCATCTAGTCCAAAGACATGCATTTTAGGCTGCTTGGCATTTGTGTGTGTACCCTGTGATGGGTTAGCACCTCTGTCCAGGGTGTCCTATACCTTGTACCCCGAGTTCCCTGGGATAGGCTCCAGGTTCCCCCATGACCCTGTACAGGATAAGCGGTACTGAAAATGGATGGATTGATGGACGTTTTCCTGTACGGAGAAAAATACCACTCACGTTTAGTGAAAGCCTGTAGGACAATTGATGTATTCCATCAATAAAGCCATCAGTATCCATCACTCTAGTATTGTTGTTATTCAGCTTAAAGTGTACCATCAAGTACTATGAATAATTCAGTAGCTACAGAGAAACTAATAGTAGAAAACAGGAATAGCTTGAGGAATGCCAGTCTGGACCCGTTGATATGTCCTGGGATCTTCAAGGATTAAAATATGTGACTAACACAAATCAAAACTATAATTGTTACTCTCTAACTGTAAAGTTCACACCTATTAGTCTACTTATATAGTCTGAATCAGAGATCAATTTGATGCTTTTGATTTGTTTGCTATTTGGTTTGTTTTGTTTTCACAGTGTATGTAGCCTAAGTGAATGAACCAAAAAGCAAAAAAACAAAACAAAACAAAAAACCTTAGGATGTGGGGAATGTAGCGCTTAAAACGTCCTCATTTGCCATAAATGCAGGAACAGAATTAAAGCAAACCTTTGCCAAGTGCTCAAAGAAATCTCTAAGCATGGAGAACACAGGGCCAACACACAATATATTACTACATAATTATATTCAGTGCCCTCCACTACTATTAGCCCACTTGGTAAATATGAACAAAGAAGGCTGTGAAAAATTGTCTTTATTGTTTAACCTTTTGATCTTTTGTTAAACCCCCCCCACAAAAATACTCGGCTTTCAAACAATTGCGAACGAAACACAAGTTTATATGTGTGTGTATATATATATATATATATATATATATATATATATATATATATATATATATATATATATATATATAACCCTTAAATATAAATATAGGAGTGCAACAATTATTGGTGTCCTTTGAATTAATTTGAGAAAAAAAAACATTTGAAGTATATTTGAAAGATTTTAGTACACCTGGGTGACTAGGAACAGGAAATTGTTCAACCATGACTTCCTGTTTCACAGGGGTATAAATATGAGGTAACACATAGGACAAATTCCCTTAGTCATTCATAACAATGGGTAAGACCAAGGAATATAGCTGTGATGTGCAGCAAAAGGTTGTTGAGCTTCACAAAATGGGAAGTGGCTATAAGAAAATAACACAAACAGTGAAAATGCCCGTTTCCACAATCAGGATAATAATTAAGAAGTTCCAGTCAACTCGAAATGTTATGAATCAACATGGAAGAGGACGTGTCTATATTGTCTCAACGCAAAGTGAAGAGGATGGTTTGAGTGGCCAAAAAATCTCCAAGCATCATAGCCGGAGAATTGCAGAAGTTAGTTGCGTCTTGGGCTCAGAAAGTCTGGACATTTTATTAGGAGCATGGCATCATGGATTGATGATAATGAACACCTGACTGCCTCTGCCATAAAGCTTATAATGGGCCGTGGTTGGATCTTCCAGCACTACAATGATCCTAAACATACATCAGAATCATCACAGAAATGGTTTACTGGCCACAAAATCAAGGTCCTGCCATGGCCATCCCAGTCCCCTGACTTAAAGCCCATAGAAAACCTGTGGGGTGAACTGAAGAGGAGAGTCCACCATCGTGGCCCTCGAAATTTGTAGGATCTGGAGAGATTCTGTATGGATGAATGATCTTAGATCTCTTGCCATGTATTAAAAATCATTTCAAGGTGAAACTAATCGAATCTAATGAAACGTCACTAAAATTTAAATTTGACTTCCAAATTGTTGCGGTGTAAGAGCAGTAACACACTTTGGGATGCTGTTGTTGAAAATGAATCATCTTTGGGGTGGCCGCATCACACTACCCCATCGTTGATTGCTTTCCTATAACAACATGTTGAAATACTACTTGTGTTTAATATTGCAGTATAAGCAACCAGAGACGGTTACCAGCGCCTGACATGCTTCTGATTCAAATCACATTTCCTATTTTAAATTCACACTGCTTTTCTCGTTCATTAGTTCGCTGTTCTATCTTTGTTCTGTCTCCCTCTTTCACAGTGTAAATGTCATACGTGCTCTGAGTAACATTAATGTGAAAGAACTAAGTTATTGGCTGAGTTGTGCCCGAAAGATCCAATCTGAATACACAAACATGCGCGCACACACACATGCGCCTATGACATCTGACTCTATTAATAAACCATGCTTGGATGGCGTGACTGGGATGAATAGTCTCACACAATAGTGACGAAATACCTTGTTCCTTCTGTCAGGTAGACAGTCATAGCATTGCTTTTCTGTCCTAATGGAAAAGCTCGCCACGGGCCCTCTGTCATTAGTTTAGAGAGGAATTATGTACTGTGGGGTTGCACTAAGCCGCTTTTCGGTCCACACAGAGGTCACCCGGGAGCGTTAAGCTCCTATCAGTTTTTTAAAAACCCATTTTCAAGTATTCAGCTGCATAATAATTCACTCGCCTGTGTTTATGAGGGAAAATCTGCTTTAGGGCTGATGTGTAAGGACCTCGGCGTCAGAGTGGTGTTACACAACATGACACTCAGACAGGAAAATTAATACACGCAGAACTCAGACTTGCCTTAGTTTTCTGTCGCCCACGTCTATAGAACTCCGTGCATGTGCTGATCATCACAATTGGTCTCTCCAAGATGATTCAAGGATTGCTGAATAAAGTGATAAGGTCAGTTGTAACTTAGGCATTTAACCAAATATTTTGAGCAAAAATGATTATATGAAGCTCATAACTGGATGCCTAAGTCATCACACACATGCACATCTCAAGGCATTGTTTGATTGAATAATAGCATCTGTATACCAACAGAACCCCCTTGCAAATTGCATCGCTAATTTAGAAAATAGCCGTAGCAAAATCAAGCATTTTTGGCCACAAAAATCACAATAATCTCAGCGAAATCCTGTCCTGAAAGTCTTCAAGACAGCCAGTATGTGTTTTTTTTAAAAAACGTATTACGTTGAAAAGAAAGCAAACGAAACAGGTCAGGGAACGACTGTTTACAGCTGCTATAACGTAAGTGAAAACAGGGACTAGCTTGTCTCAGGGACGTTCCATTAACATTAAATGTTACTCAAATTGGGTAAAAGTACGGCATGTCGTTCGTTACTAAAATAATGTATTAATGTAATCGCTGCATGTTGCAGTGGGATAAGAGAAATAAAACCCTTCAGGATGTGCAGCTATGAGAAAAGAATTAACTTTGGGGTGATAACAGTAATTAATGACCTATAACAGCACATTTTACTCCTCAAAATTTTTCACGTTCGTGTTATTCCTAACAGCAATTATTAGCAACAGGATCCTTATCTGCGAGCAGACCGTATTTGATATAGCTAATAAGTGTGCGTCGGTCAGGCTGGAATGATTTAACTGACTCGCTAATTTCTTCAGCGAGAGCTCTGTGAGACTTCTGTGGAGCTGTGTAAAGGCTTTGTGCCAGTGTAAAATGCTCAGTTATCCCATTAGACACTTGCGATCCCTGTGTCTACGTACTCGGCCGTGCGGGGGAAAAGGGAGCGAGATGGTGCTGGATGTGAAAAATTCATACAAATCTTTCCTCCATATGAAATATTTAGCCTTCTGTTCCTTTGCTGTATAAGACAGAAACACCAAGTCCTGTCACTACAGAGTGTTCGTCCGACGTAGACAAGACAAGTGACACACTTATTTAATTCTATTAAGAGGAACGGCACAGTTGTGCTCCGGCACCAAGATCATGAAGCTCTAAACGCTTTATCGAATGTTAGTTAGTGTTTGTTCTCCTGCAGAGGGGCACGCTGTGCTATCAAGCGCCAAAGCAGATGATAAATGAGTTTGACGCTCATTTCTCCTCCATTGTCAATAGTCTCCCACGGCATGTGATTGCGATCACTCTAATCATCCCTGCATTAGCTGTGCCTCATTCACAAACACACACACACACACACACACACACACACACACACACACACACACACACACACACACCACTCTCACTCTCACTCTCGGCCAGCCAGCTTGAAGCAATATGAAATCTGACCTGCTGGCTCTTCTCTATTCACATGCACAGTTTCTGCCACTGTTTCTTAGCATTAGAAATTAGCATCACGGTAGCAGCAGTGATCAGACAAACAAAAGCTACTTACAAAGTGAAGTAAGGCCTGTTGACCCTCTTGGGTGGGGGAGGTGGTGAAGATGGCTTATTATGTACAGAGGGTGCCAAAGTGAGGGGTCAAAGCCTTTGTCTGGAATAATGGGGGTCCTGTTGTGATTTGGACACCAGCAGAGTGTGTCAGAATGGAAACACACACGCTCTTATCAGAGCCTGGAGAGTGCGAGTGTGTACAGTGCTGATAAGGTGAAGGAGAAAGGGAGAATATTGCTGATCTGAAAACAGATTGGTGGAAAATGAACAATTTAAATGAGCTTTCTGCAACACCAGCAGCTAAAAGGGTTATATTAAGTGAGTAAAATATCCCAGCTTACATAAGAACAAATTTATATGCATATCCAATGTGTCAATTTAAAAAAAAAAAGAAATGCACTGTATTTTCATATGATAACATTTTATTTGCCATTTAGCAGATCCTGTATTCTATAAAACAAAGCAATAAGCACACTAATAAGCGAATTTGTTAGTTTTTTTTTTACTCTTCAAGTTTTAACTCTATAATGACGTATGACGAAAATAAATTCCACAGAAAAGTAGCATAAATGTAGCATCAGTGGTCATACCATGTTATATAAAGACCTCATCAGGATGAACTTACTAACAGACAATGTGGGAAGAATTCGGTAAACAATACAGCATTGAACTCATCTGTACCAGTGCTTAAAGCAGACTGACATTCGCCTGTACGCAATATTTTTGTGTTCTGCCCTTGAATACCCTTGAGTACGTTTTTGCTTGTCGACACTTCTTATGAAGTCCCAGTACTCCAGACTATTTAGCTAGTAATAAAAATACATTTCGTATATTTTGGATACGCATTCAAACTAAGTCAAAGGAAATCTACTGCATATAGAAAATGCATAGAACAACTGAAGCTTAACTGCTAATCCTAAACACTTCAGAAACATGTCTAGTGTGAGCTGGTCTCAATGAAGACAGAAGGCGTTGTAACAATGCCTCAGAATGAGAGTGAGTGGAGTTATGTGAAAGACAAGCACAACTCTGCAACGATGTTGCTTTAAACCAAAAATTGTCTTTGTGGATCATCTTACCGTGCCTTTATTGTCTTGTTAAATCCAAACCTTGCCCTAAAATTTGTAAATCGTTATTCTTCCTGTTTTTGATTCTCACGTTTTCCCCATCTTATGATTATGAATTATTACCCTTGTTATTGTTAATGTAAAGTATGATTCTTGGATGCAATTGGTGTAAATTGTTATTTTGTCTTCTGGGAAACATTTAAATATGTTATGTAACGTTTGACGGGAAGTACTAAATGAAAAAAAAAAGATCTTTAAACAAAATAATAACAATTTACATTGATTATCCTGTTTGAAAGTTTACACCCCCCTGGTTCTTAATGTATCGTGTTGCCTTCTTGAGCATCAGTGAATGTTTGCACCTTTTGTAATAGTCGTGTACGAGTCCCTCGGTCGTCCTCAGTGTGAAAAGATGGATCTCAAAATCATATAGCCGCTGTTGGAAAGGGGTCAAATATTTAGAAGATGCTGGGAAATCAAAGAATGTGCAGGACCTGGAGGATTTTTCTGAAGAACAGTGGGCAGTTTAAATGCTCGGGACAAACAAGGGACTCGTGAACAACTATCACAAAACATAAAAACAGCCACTGATCATTCAGGTATTAATACAACAATATTAATAATAATCAAGCGTATGTAAACTTTTGAACTGGTTCATTTGTGTAAATTTAGTTATTGTCTTGTGGACTATATGTAAACATCTGTTATGTGAAATAGCTTATTCAGGGCAGAACTAAATAAACAACAAAATGCATTTTTTTATGATCCTGTTTATTATTATTTTTTAATTATTAACATTTTACAGATTCTGCAAGGCATATGTAAACTTTTTACCTGAACTGTAGGCATACATTATACCAACTATATATTTTATCCATCATTTTTGTAGTTTATCTGTTAGTTTGAAACAAATTGACTCCGAAAGATTACAGGCCAATGGGAATAAACTGTCTTTGTGATTGTTCGTTGATACACCTTCAATTTCTACCATGCAGCTTGTAGTGATCGCACTGCAGTGACCAGTTTCCAAATCTGAAAATATTCCATTATTATCTTAACTGTTACTCTGTTTTCACGTTGTCCTTTTAAACTCACTGTGATAGCTGTTCAGAAAGTAATAGACTGTGTCTAAAGACATTTCATTCTATTTTAAGATTCATGTAATTTAGTGTTATAAATGATTAAATAATAATAATAATCAATTATTTCTCAAGCCTAATAAATATATAGGACAACATTGTGAGAGTATCAGTTATTTATGAGATTATGTAAGATTACTCATGCACATTAAAAAAAAAAACTTTGCATCAGCTTTTCCCTGCATGACTTACTCTAGTTATTTCCATTTCTTTTTTCCACTTTCAGCACTGAAGTGTACTATTTTTTTAGAAGCAGAGGCAGCAATCTGTAAAATAAGGCGAGTGCGAATAAAGTTTACAAGGCAGAAAGGCCAGTTTACTTGAAAGAGGGAAGAACACAGTAGCACTGTGCTTCCTCTAGCATAAACTTTGCCTGAGGTGAACATTAACCTCGCAGATTAATACACTTTGTAAAAGCGAGCCAATAGAAAACTTTGGTCTATCGTTTTCTTACTATTTTCTTAACTGTTTCTCTCACTTCTCACTTAAAAAAGCTGCCAATATAATTTATAATGCTAGTATCTTAGCACTAAGAGTAGTATTCATTTACCTCATATATTGTCAAATTACGTAACACTTAGAGTAGCAAGTCTAGAGTATGTAAACAGATTGGCGTGCTAGTTTACAAATAGGCTAATGCAAACTTTAGCAAATACATGTTGTTTTATTACAGTACAGAAAACGGCACACACCTTTTTCGTGAGACTTCAGGGTAACATGTATATAATGTAACCTGACTATTCACTGAATCACTATATGTGCTCCAAAATCATATCACTCCTGAACCACCTACATTTTTCCATGTCCTTGAGATTAAAATAGCAACTGCTGCTTAATACAGTAACATGACATATATATTGACATTGTCTGAAAGCAGACAACGTTTACGTTGGCTTGCATAAGTATTCACCCCCTTGACCATTTCCACATATTGTAGTGTTACATCCTGGAATTGAAATGGATCTTATAGTTGATAAAATTATAGGTGCAAAATGGGGCAAAATATGGTTAATTAAAGGTTAAGAAAGCAGTCTGTTCGTTCAATCTGTTGGGTGCATTAATATTCACCCCTCCCTGGTGCAATACTTGGTAGTTCCAATTTTGGATGCTTGGGACATGTTTTTATCAGTTTTTTAAATTTATTTTTGGTCAAGCTCCTTAGGATTGGTTGTATTTATACCGAGATTATGTGACACTTGTGAATTGAATACAGGTGGAGTCTGTTCAACTAATGAGCTTATGAGACTTATGATGGTTAAGATTTTCACAGCCAAAGGGGGGTGAATACTTATGCAATCACAACTTTTATGTTTTTTTTTTAATTATTTGTAAATAATTTTGCAAAATATTATGATTTTCTCCACATGTCAGTATTATGGGCCATTTAGTGTAGATACATGATGTATAATACCAGTTAGTCCATTTCAGTTCCAGGCTGTAACTCTACAAGATGTGGAAAAATTCAAGGGGGGCGAATAAAGGGGGTGCTGTAAACTGGCTAATATTGTCATTTGGAGCCTGATTCTGTTGTGAGAGCCATATTGGTGTTTTATATTAAGTCATCATCACTGCTACACAGACACGCTGCTTCTCTTATTGCCCCCCTCCCTCCTTTCACTCAGTTCACTGGAGCTGTACACAATTTATACACATAAAGGCTCATTGTGGAGTTTTATATGACTGAGCTGTGCTGCTTCATGTAGGAGGTGCTGTAGAATGCGCCTCATCAGCCCCTGTACGCCTGGATGGATTTATAGACTCTTCTGTCAACAACAGATTAGCTATAAAAGCCATATTTAGCTGTTTAGGTGTGGATGCCCATGCATGTGGGCATGATTGTGTCTTAAATGGCCATTCCCATGCATGATTGTTTTACTACCCGGGCATCTGGTTTTCACAGCATCACAGTGCAAGTAATTAAACTGTATTATGTAATATGGACATTGATGTATGGGCAGTTCTAATCATCAACTCAGCAATTGTTTTCCACTGGTCATGTGTCTGCATGATGCATGTAGTGAAAATAATTCATTACTCAGCAGTAGAGTAGCATGCTCTAAAGAGCTGTATTCAGCTGTTCTCCCCTCCTGCAGGGATTTCCAGGAACACGGATTTATTTTGAAGCCTCTAAATAAATTTACATCCAAACAGGCTTCCGACACCTGCGGGGGACGGAGAGGAATGTGGCAGTTTGGAAAGTTGCTTTCCGAAAACCAACTAAATTTGCCTCACAGCTCCACGTTAGCCAGTAAAGACGTGTGGAGGCGGAAACCGGTGAAAGCGGAGACTGTATCTGACACCCTCACTTCAAAAGTGATAATCACAGCAGATTGTTATATCACAGGGAATATATCATATTAAATGTATTTCTCCTAGAGAGGTAAAAAGCATAGTTATAAGCAAGAAGCACGCACGAGTAACAGAAACATACAAAGCGACACCATTTAATTTTCGCAAAGTAATTTACATGTTTTTAGCCAAATAGATGTACATTGAAAATGAAACATATCCTCACTACACATTCATTACAATAGTCAGACGGTATTGATTCATTTTTGGATGGTAGTTCTGGCTGCAAGGAAGGACTCTCGAGTGTTGTTGGTTTTGGGATGGAGGACTTTGTGCTTTGAAGTTTCTCGGTAACATGACAAGCTGTGTTTTTTGACTTATTAACTTGAATAGAGAAGAGAAAGAAAGGCTGGTGATTAAACTAGTTGTAGCTTCTGTAAAGTAAATGATAATAAGAACTAACATTTCATGGACATCCCATAACTATAAATAATGTAACTATAAATGGATACAAAGTAAGACGTCCTATAATAAAATAAAATGTATGTAGTATATTCAGGAAAAAAGTCTTTGTATTATGGGACAAAACAATTAACGTTGGTGTGGTAACAGTAACTCCACAGTGTTGGGCCGCATCACACCAACATGCTGTTGATTAATTTCTTATTACAGCATGCCCATTATTCTTAATTCCTTACTTAACAGGTTGGTCAATTGGAGCTGCATTTCGCTTTCAAGTCAGCACAGTTGTTTACCTGAAATCAATGTTTAGGGATTTGCTACATTTTAAAATAAGATTGCACATTCAGGTTTAAATCGTAATAGTGGGTGGAGAAGTTGAAGAAGATTCATGCAAGTCCATCCATCCATCCATCTTCTATACCGCTTATCCTTCCTTCAGGGTCATGGGGAACCTGGAGCCTATCCCAGGGAGCATGGGGCACAGGGCGGGGTATACCCTGGACAGGGTGCCAATCCATCACAGGGCACAATCACATACATATTCACACACCCATTCATACACTACGGACACTTTGGACATGCCAATCAGCCTACCATGCATGTCTTTGGACTGGGGGAGGAAACCCCCGCAGCACGGGGAGAACATGCAAACTCTGCACACACAGGGCCACGGTGGGAATCGAACCCCCGACCCTGGAGGTGTGAGGCGAACGTGCTAACCACTATTCATTGACCCAAATCACGCTTTTACATAAATATTTCCAATTAGTCCTCGCGATTCTGTGCAAAAACAATCAGTCTCAGTCTGCAGCCATTTTATTTAAATGGATAACAATAAAACATACACTTTCATATATGATATATTGCTGCGTACTACTGCCTTCTTTGTCTGTTTGATAGTTGAAATCCTCCTACTGTTCTGAAATACTAGGGAAGCTCAGGGCTTTCTGAGGTTCGTCTCATTCGGCTCTCAGAAGTGGTTCTATATATATAACAAGCCCTTAAGCAGTAGTCCTAAAAGAAGCACTAGCTCCTGTATTGGAACCTGTTATAAGTCTGTTTCTTTAATGATATTTTTTTCTGTTCTACACCTCGTCTTTGACACTTCATCTGATTATTAGTTTTGAATCTTATAAAATGTGTGAATATGATTGTTCACAGAACTGAGAAGCGTTTCTTATTGTGACACTAAAATATGACTTTATTTAAGCTTCCTATTTTTAGCTCATGCATGTGATCTCTGTCAGAAATGCAAACATGAGAAATGCGTATACATTTTAGATGTAAACATGGGGCTTTCCCGACATTTGTTCCCCAATTTGGTCACCCACTAGCTAGCTCTCCCTTACCACACGACAGCTACCAACCAGGGAGGGTGTTGGCTAACGTGTTCTCTCTCTGAGTCATATAACGTCAACCTCAGCATTTTTTCAAATTGTTGCCTATGCTTCATCACAGGACAGTGTAACACACTCTGAGGAAAGTGCTATCTTCCCTCTTCCACATATATGAGCTCACAGATGCCTATGATTAGCTAGTATCACTAGCTCTCTTGACTCCCAGCCACGGATGGCTGTGGAAAAGTGTTCCATATTTATAAATTTGGGATGTTCAATTTCTTATTATTTACCTTCTCCTATGACATTTCTCATTCTCACAGTTTGAATGTAATACCTCTATGTCCATGTAGCTACGCAGCTTCCGGAATCGTCTGAGTTATCAAAGCATTGCGATGCAACATCCAGCGCCCCTGATGCTGCCTCATAGTAATTGTATTGAGAATCAGAAAGAAATTTGACTTGGTAAGTGAATCTTTGAGTGCTTACACAAATATGACAGCAAGTCACATAAAAAATAAAATAAAGTAAAATAAAGAAGACACAATAAGTTTAAGACAGACTACAGTGACATGGTACAGAAGCTATGTACAGCTATGTGAGGGGTAATAATGTGTACAGAAGGCAGGGCTATATACATGTATTAGAATAAATAGGAGTGAATTTACAATCGCACATAAGAGACAATTCACAGTGAAAAAAAGGCACTAGGAGGGTCCTTGGAGGCTGTAAACTTTTGGCCTGTGGGAAAAAGCTGCTCTTGTGTCTGGGTGTTCTGATGCTCAGTGCTCTGTAGCGCTGGCCAGAGGGCAGCAGTTCAGAGAGGTTGTGGCCAGGGTGGGTATGGTCACAAAGTAGTTACTTTGTCAAAAAAATTTTTCTGAGTTTTGCAAACTTTCATAGATCTCACATCCAGAAAACAGAATTATGGGAAGGAAACTTGGTACTCCTTGAAATTTGTCGAATATGAGACAATTAAAAGGCAGTTGTCTTTGTGCTAAAGGTGTGCGTTGAGATTGGGATCCCCCAAAACAAATTTTAGGAATGTAAGAATTAGGAATTTAGAAACAAAAGCAGTAAGTGTGGGAGCAGGCAGGATTGGGGTAAAACACCTGTACTTTGGGTTTCCTTCTGAACGAGACCGACTTCCTCAAATGATGCTTATGCAGGCAGTGTCATTCTGAGTGGAACACAGGGTTGGGTATGGTATTGGGAATTGCCGATGCTCGCGGTATTGTGTATGTAGAATATTATGATATATTATATAAAACATAAATGGTGCACGCCTGATACATGCTAAGTAAACCCTCATGTCGTGAACTCTCTTCAGCTGCCACTTTCTACCTGATCGCTGTGTGGTGAATTACAGCATGACCCAAATCCTCGAAGCATTCAGATTTAGTGCTGACTAAGGACCAAACTGACAGAGAGAGAGTGGGCACTGGAAGCAGAGTGTTACATATTCAGAAAGGGCAGCGAGGTCAGATGTGCCATGTGTGACAGCTGCTCTGTGTCAGATTTAATGGCAAGGGGGAGAGAGAGAGATGAAATTTAGACAAGGTTTCACTAGTGTGGGAAAAGTGTAGGAAGTTTAATGTAGAGATAAAGAGAAGCGCTTATATGGAATAAATAATGGCGACATTGCCAAGTTTCAGTTTCTCCATGACTGCTCCTTCAAATGTGTCCAAAAGAACGACAGAACCTACAGACCAGAACCCTAGTGAGTGACAGTCAACCTATTGGGGAGACAGAGAGAAGTGACATTTGTGTCATATCACAACAAACCAGTGACTCCATTTCCCAGGATGCACCACAAACTACAAACATGGCGGAAGAGGACTACACTTCCCACACACACACACACATTCACCTTCTCCGGAATTCTAATCACACACACCTGTTGCCAATCTCACACTCACTCACTCCGCGCTATATAAGAGACTTTTTGAACACTATGATTTTGCGAAGTATTGCGCTCCATCGCCGTAGTCTCTGTCATGTACCAAGCCTTTATTCATAGCTTTTTGTTTCATAGTTTTGATCTGGTTCTCGTCCTCGTTATTTGAGTAGTGTCTTAGTCTAGTTTATCCTGTTTTCTGATCGCCTGACCATTTGCCTGTTTTGACCACGCTATTGTTTCATGATTTGGATATGGCTACCTATATCTCCTAAAATAAAACTCTTATCTGCATTTGCATCCGTCCTCAACCTCCTTAGGTGACAATTTGAGATTTGAAATCTGAGATTTTGTTATAAGTTCATAGGAAAATGAGCAACAAACCGAAAAGAGTTGCTGTCGTAAATTCATTGATCCAGTTCTATGACACATGATGTCCTGTGTCCCGGTATTTTTCCCAACAATCTTCAAACTGCATTTGGTTTCCGTTCACAGGTATTTGGTACACAACAATGAAAGAAAAACTATTTATCTTACCCTGGGTTTTTAAGAAAAGTGTATAAATTGTACAGGAGACTGTACCTACTGTATACTACCAGCCAAACGTTTGGGGTCGCCCAGAAATGTTCACATTTTTCATGAAAACCCATACTTTTATTTATCAAATGAGCTGTAAAATGAACAGATAATGTAGTCAAGACATTGACAAGATTAGAAAGAATGATTTTTGCTTGAAATAATTTTTGTCTTTTCCTCAAAGAATCCTTCCTTTTAATCAATTATAGCCTTGTAGACCTTTGCCATTCTTGCTGTCAATTTGTTGAGGTAATCTGATGACATTTCACCCCATGCTTCTTGAAGCACCTCCCACAAGTTGAATCGGCTTGATAAGCACTTTTTATGAATCATACGGTCAAGCTGCTCCCACAACAGCTCAGTAGGGTTGAGATCTGGTGATTGCGCAGGCCGGTCCATTACAGATTCAATACCAGGTGACTGCTTCTTCTCGAAATAGTTCTCGAATAGTTTGGAGCTGTGCTTTGGGTCATTGTCCTGTTGTAGGAGGAAATTGGCTCCAATCAAGCACCATCCACGGGGTATGGCATGTCGTTGCACAATGGAGTGATAGCCTTCCTTGTTCAAGATCCCTTTTATCATGTATAAATCTCCCACTTTAGCACCACCAAAGCAACCCCAGACCTTCACCTTTCATCCACCAGGCTTGATAGATGGCATCAACCACTGAAGCATCTTTTAATTTTTTTCTGTCTCTCACAAATGTTTTCCTTTGTGTTCCAAACACCTCGATCTTAGATTGTTCTGTCCGTAACACTTTTTTTTTTTTTTTCCAATCTTCCTCTGTCCAATGTCTGTGTTTTTGGCCCATCTTAATCGCTTCCTTTTATTGGCCAGTCTCAGGTAGGGCTTTTTCTTTGCAACTCTGCTTAGAAGGCCAGCGTCCTGGAGTGGCCTCTTGACTGTTGACTGAAATGTCTGTATCGTAAACCAGAGATTCTGATATACTTGTCCTCCTGCTCAGTTGTGCACAAGGGCCTCCCACTTCTCTTTCTATCCTGATTTGTGCCAGTTTGTGCCGTTCTTTGAAAAGAGTAATACACACTGTTGTATGAAACTTCAGTATCTTCAATTTGTCACATGGAATAGCCTTCCTTTCTTACAACAAGAATAAACTGATGAGTTTCAGAAGAGAATTGTGTGGTGTTGTTTTTTTTTCCCCATTTTCAGACTATAATTGAACCCACAAATGCTGATGCTCCAGATACTCAACTAGCCTAAAGAGGGCCACTTTTATTGCTTCTTTAATCAGCACAATGTTTTCAACTGTGCTAACATAATTGCAAAAGGGTTTTCTAATGATCAGTTAGCCTTTTACCATGATTAACCTGGATTAGCTATTACAGTGTGCTATTGGAACACAGGAGTGATGGTTGCTGAAAATAAGCCTCTTTACCCCTATGTAGAGATTTCTTTAAAAATCATCAGTTTCCAGCTGTAATACCTGCATGACGTTAAAACATACCGTACATACCAGCACTAGTAACTGGTCCACCCATGGTTTTAGATTTTTGACCAAAACCCTTGAATATTAGGAACTACAGAGTAACTATGAAGCCAATATAATAATGTCATTATGTGGCATACATGGTCTATTCATTTTGTACACTGGAACAGATTTGATATTGGGCATATGTGGCCTCATTCTCTACATAATTAGGTGGTGCCACAAATTAGTGTTCTCTTGCTACCCCTCTGTTGGACATTCCAGTGGGTAGTGGCTACATTTTGTCCAAAAAAATATTATTCAGTCTTTACAAATGCAGAGTATTAGTGATATTTTAAAGCAGCCATGATAATAACACTGTGTAATTTGAATAACTTGACATATCACAAGACCAATAGGCACGTTTTTAGCTGGAGGATTTCAGCATGAAATGCATGATCATGATCAAAGTGGGTGGAGACAGTGAGTGTATTTTGGGTAGAGTGTTTTCCCACACACGTATGCAGAACACGCTGTGAGCTCACTGCTGGCCTCCGAGTATTTGTAGGAGTACATGAGGATTTTAAATAGAATCCCCATTCCCTTTCCAGCTCAGCGAACACAGAAAAACAAACGTGGGAGTCATGCATGTGTGTGTGAGTGTGTGTGAGTGTGTGTGAGTGTGTGTGAGTGTGTGTGAGTGTGTGTGAGTGTGTGTGAGTGTGTGTGTGTGTGTGTGTGTGTGTGTGTGTGTGTGTGTGTGTGTGTGTGTTTCTGGTGGATGGGGTGCTGTTAAAACTGCATCATATATTGATAGGCTCACACAAGTATGGTTCACTCTCTGTGGACTAATATTAAGAGGGTGAAATACGGTGAAAATTGTAAAAGTGATGAAACGAAGTAAGCACATTCAGCATGAAACGAAGTATGCGCATTGTGGGTGTGTGTCAGTATTAATCTGCCACTCTAAATTATTCAGGATCCATTTTGCTCACAGTCAGTGGGCTCTGAACAGAGCAGCAAGCTGAACAGTTTCCCTGTGTCCCACCACTCAGTCTGCTCACGTTTATTGGGTTCATTTGCGTGTCAGTAGCATATTTGTACAAATATTTGGCTCTTTGTAAGGACCAAAAAAGACCAAAGGTCCTCACAATCACCCGGTCCTCACAAATGTTACAGTGGTTTCTTGGCTTTCATTTCAAAAGCTACAAGACCCATGATATTCACTTTTGACTAGTAATGTTAGGGTTTAGGTGTAGGCAAAGCATTAACTAGAGTAATGATTGTGTAACAGTCAAGCATGGTGGTGGCTCGGTGATGCTCTGGGGCTGCTTTGCATCCTCTGGCACTGGAAACCTGCGGCGTGTTAAAAGCAAGATGGATTCATTGAAGTATCAGGAAATCCTTGGAGAAAATCTCATGTCATCTGTGAGGAAGCTGAAGCTTGGGTGTAATCGGACCTTCCAACGGGACCGTGATCACAAGCATACCTCAAATTTCACCAAGGCTTGGTTGCAGAAGAAGTCCTGGAAGATTCTACTGGTCCATCACAGTCACCTGATTTGAAACCCATCGAAAATCTCTAGTGGGATTTGAAGATGGTGGTTGCAGCACACAAACCCAAGAATATTACTGAACTGGAGGCCAGTGCTGTTGTGGAATGGGCTAAGATTCCTCAGGAATGCTGCCAGAAGCTATGCATCTCATTTGCAGCAGGTCATAACAGCAGAAGGGTGCTCTACTAAGTACTAAAGCTGCTCGCCATGAAGGGGTTGAATAATTTTGAGACTGGAGAAATCATTATAAGTTGCATTTTCAGTTGAATTTGGAGAAACCACTTGGAGCATTCGTTGTGTTGAACTATTTCAATTACTTTTGTTTGATTTGTTCATTGCAAACAGCTGAAAGTCTGTAAATTTTGACAATAAACCCGATTTGCGATGGGGATTGAATCATTTTGATTGCACCTGTATTTGATCATTATCCCCTTCTAACAAAGTTTCTAATGTAGCCTTGTAATAGTAATATTATGTAATAGTAATAGTGCCTTCAACAAGAAGTCAGAAATTCTTTGACCATTGTTTCTGCTATGGGATGCAGCGTTCTGTCCGCACACTGTACGAAAAAGATATTCAAGGTGACTATTACTTACAGGATGAGACATGTATGACAACATCGAGGTGTGTCACATAAGTGTGAAGTGCTTTAAGTTTCAACATATCCATCCATCCATCCATTTTCCATATTGCTTATCCTAGACAGGGTCATGCTATGTTAAATGCATTAACCAAATTAATAAATAAAACATTTTTTAATTACAGTAATGGTTCAGAATTAAATTATCAAATCTTAATTCAGTATTCAGGAGCTTACATGAGTCTGACCTTCAGTTAGCGCTTCAAAGTCATTCTTGTATCATCACACCATTTGGCCTTCATCTTCCAGCATATGGCAAGATGACACTATTTGAGCTCTCGCTCATCCCTCCTATGTGAGCTCTTTTCGGTTTCTTATCCTTACGGGCACAATCAATGACTTTGGTCACGTTTCCTTATCGGTATGGAGCAGGGTTACAGCATTAAAGCCCTAAACACGCTGCCTGTGGTTTGAATGGAGGAGAGTAGCGAGGGAGGGCTCCATTAGAAGAGTGTTAAAACTCAATAATCTCCCTATCTGAGTGGCCCAAGCCCACTGGCTACACACACCCAGGCAGCATAATTAACTCTAAACAGCCCTCATGACTGCATAGATCTCTTTAAATGAAGGAGCTAATGGCAATTGGGTGCTGATCTAATTTAGCCACTGGGAGCTGGTCACACAGCATCTGGAGGAAGGAGAAGGGAGATAACGGAAGGCGTAAATAGAAAATGCAGGTTTTAAACAAAGACACAAAAAAAACTGAGATATACACTAACCTCTTTCTAATAATTCCACTTCGAATGACAATAAAACCAATAAAAAAATTCATTTTCCTCAGTACAGCAGAGTTAAATAGAGACAGGGTGGATGACGAGTGGAACCGAGAACCTGTAATTAAGTGCTACCGAACACAAACATATTTCGTTGTGCATTGACACATTTGCTGAGACTGCATTTCCTGGCCTTTGGTGTAAAAAAAAAAAATAAAAAATAAAAAAACCCCTCAATATAACACCTACTCACTGACATGTACCTGTTTTACTGTACACTGACATCGTACCGGTGCTGATTCAGAGATCCGATGAAAGTTTTTAAGACTCAGCCTGAATTTTCACCTGCTTAAGAGACTAATCATTATATAATCAGATGCGGGACTTTCTTAATGCACAGTCTAACAATAAGAACAATTTTGGCTTGTTCTAGAAGTTTTACTTTGCAAGCAAGTTTCATCATGGTGTCCATCTTTACAACTCCACACAAGTATACTCAGTGTTTACACGTGTAACAGATTAAGTTGCATTTTAATACAGTTTTCAAATACATTTTCCACCAGTGCCTCATTGTATGGGGTTTCCTGGTCTATAGAGTTCCTACAGGTTTATTTAAAGTATGACGGCTCCATATGCACACCCAGCTGTTCGTAGGATAAACAATGTCAACATAGCACGTTTAATTCAGAGCTGTTTTCCTTCACTCTCAGCGTAGCACTTCGTTATTAGTACTGATGCTGTGGGCAGATGTAAAGATCTAATGAGGCATGAAAAGATGCAGTTATGTTCATTAACCTGAGGGTCGTTCCTGAAAAGAGCACAGCCCGTTACCTAATGACACCACTGTTGCTCAGCTTGCTGGATTGTGTGTCCTTCTTCTGGTGAGTGAGGCAATGCCCTCGTTGAACAGCTGCAAATAGCACGGTCTAATTCAAGGAATATCGCAAGGCGAGTTCACTCCACAGTTGTAAGTTGCTGGCATACGTATGTGCACACTGCGACACGTATACATTTCAAACATGCTCTAGATCTGGTGTGGGAGAAGGGTGTGAAACAGCTCATGTTGTGGAAAAGTAAGTAGTTATGGAGGGACAGTTGTATCTCTCTGATTAGGAGCCATGATTGTCTTTTATGTATTGTGTATATATAGTGCATATATATATATATATATATATATATATATATATATATATATATATATATATATATATATAATGATAATGATGATGAGTCTTTATTTATCACATATACATATGCACAGTGAAATTAATTTCTTCGCATACCCCAGCATGTCAGGAAGCTAGGGTCAGAGCGCAGGGTCAGCCATGATACAGCGCCCCTGGAGCAGAGAAGGTTTAGGGCCTTGCTCAAGGGCCCAACAGTGGCAGTGGCAAGTATATCATATTTAGTATATCATGCTAAATAGTTTCAGAAATTAAAACAAAATCTATTACAATGAAACGATAAAACAAAGGCAACCTGAGTAAACACAAAATACAGTTTTTAAATGATTGTTATTTATTGAAGCAAAAAAAAGTTATCCAATCCCAACTGGGCCTGTGTGAAAATGTATTTGTCCCCGTAGTTACTAATCCCCAAAATCTATGAAACTGCTTTTATAATACATAGAACACAGAACATAGAACAGGTTCTATGTTTTATGTTGTTTAATGCATCTAGATGAAAATACCAGGGAATAACAGTTGAAAACATAAAACTCTTGTCTCATAGCCATCTTTTGATCTCAGAACAGGAATGTTAGGTTACGGTGGTCAATAAAACTGGACAGTTGAATGTTGAAAAAAGAACAGGCAGCGTTTGTCTAATCTTCAACTGTCCAGTGCATGGCAATGAATCTAACTTGCAAAAAGCTGATGTGTGTGATGCAGCAGGCGATGGGATTCAGAGCTAGTAAGACAAGCTACATTTTCAGTATTGAGGTGTGTTGCATAACCGCATAGATATACACACCAAATAAAACATTTTATTTTGCAAAAGTCAGTACTGAGTAGGTTTTTTTTTTTTTTTTTCTTTCCCTGGTTGTTGGATGAGAGAATGATAAATGCAAAATGCTAGTGACTGAGTGAATAATAAAAAAAGAAAGAGAGATGTCTTGGATACATAATAGTCTTGTCCGGGGTGCTGACGATCTGAAAATCCATTACTACTGAAGTGACAGATTTTTGATATACCTGGAAAAAGGACACATTTTTTTGACATACAAAATAGTCATTAAGCTTTTACTTTTAGCATACGGAACAATCAGAGTAGTTTAGAATGTCCTGGGAAAAAAAAAGACGGTGTAAGAGCTATGGCTTGCTCTTACAATGTTAGAAGTCTAGTAAGAAATCTCACAAATAGGCTATGGCTCTAGAGGTTTTAAAAAAATCTTTCTTTTAATGGGAGCAGTTTTTCAGCACTACGGGTTATTTGTCAGGGGATGTTCTCGATTGATCAGGTTGATTAGCCGTGGCAGGTTACTGGCCTTCTGTGTTTAAGTGAATTATTTATTTATAAATACAAAGAGCGACTGACCAGACCTAACCTGCTCACTTGTGAAAAATGAATTATATCCATGCATAAGTCACACATAACAGAGTAATTAGAATCAAAGTGCTGCCATTCCCTTTCTTTCCACCCATAACTCCTTTAGGGTAGTAGACAAGCCGAGCCCTTTTTTCTCCTCGGCTTCTGATGCCGTTCCATCACTCTGGCCCTGTAATCACACTTGATTGAGCTGTTTGTGTTCAAACAGGGGCGTTTGCAGAGCAATTAAGGGCAGAGTAGGAGATAAAATAACACAGCCCCCCTGTGGACTCCCTGTCGTCTACGGGAATATATCACCTTCCTTCCCCAGCTGAGAGCAGATCTGCTCTTTCCTCCTACTGAGACACAGTTCATCTTGTTCTTTCCGGCAACACGGTCAGATGTAATCAGAAGTTTTTGTGAAGAAATACGCTCAAGGACAGCTTTTATATAACAATCCGAGCTCGGTTAGTGGGTGGATTGGAATAGTCACAGTGTTCAGTTCTGTGTTTCATGTGAGGACTTTCGGTCTAAAAAAACTGCAGGATCTGCTGGCATACAATTCATATGTCGTGTTGTTCAGCACACAGGAGGTGTTGGAAAAAAAGAAGCAGAAATCAGATTAACTCAGATTTAAGTAGTAAAACAGATTAGTATTTTATGACAATACAGTGTAGAGGATTTATATTTGGGGTGTAACACAATGCCTCAGTTTCTATCTATATTCGTGTCTGCGTTTATTTAGTGCTCCAGATATTCATATTTGTATCTGTATTCAGATTTAAATGTGAAGTGGGCATGGACTAAACCGGAAGGTGTTTTTTTTTTTTTTTTTTTTTTTTTTTTAAATCGAATATCAACCCTATCTAGTCCATGCAGGATTTTGTGAAGTCTTTGTGATTGTTGAAACTAAAAATTATTGATTTTGCTGCAGTTTTTTTTTCCCCAAAAAAATTCACGATGCAACTTTTGTGCTTTTTTTTGTTGCAGAAAACTATTGAATTGACGAAATTTCATTTAACAAAATTGGTAATTTTTGCAGTGATGTTTGTTGGTAAATGGGACCTTTTTAGCTGTACTCATGTTAGACTTGTTTGTGTCGAAGAGGGCTGGATGTATGTTGTGATTATGTCACATGGCGTGTCTTGGCACAAATCTGCAGAAAATCTGCGGTAACTGTGAACATTTGCAAACTCTTCAGAATATTGCAGAGTTTGCTGGATTTTCCATTAATTTCTGTGATCATAAAATCGCAAAATCCTGGAGGGACTGCCTATCAACCTCGTCCAGGGTGTCCCCCACCTTGTGCCCCAAGTTCCCTGGGATAGGCTCCAGGCTCCCAGCAGACCTGTGTGGGATGAGCAGTACAGAAAATGGTTGGATGGATGGATGGATGGATGGATGGATGAACCCTATCAAAACACTGGGGTTATTATTTTTGTTTTGTTTTGTACATGTGTTCAGTACTTTCTAGTGACTTTATCTGGTTTTCTCCATGAACCTCTCTGGCAAGCTTTATAAAATAAAAATCCAAATAGTGCACCGCTTATTTGTATCTGTATATGTACCTGTTTACAACACGTTGTCTGTTCAATCTGACTTATATTACGTATATTGTAATATGTATATGTACAATAATACAATCTGCTAGTAAGTCTTGCAACGGTTGGTGTCAAAGTGCGTGCTTCTACAATCAGAAAGAGATTGTACAAATTTGACCTGCATGTAAGACATCCCAGGAAAAAGCCTTTGCAGGACTACAGTTTGCCAATGAGCATATAGGCAAAGACCAGGCCTTTTGGAATAATGTGCTCTGGACAGTCGAATCAAAGATAGAGTTGGCCACAGTAACAGTAGACATGTTTGGCACAGACCAACGACAGCTTTTCAGGAGAAGCACCTCATACCAACTGTGAAGCACGGTGGTGGAAATTTTATGGTTTGGGGTTGCTTCACTGCCTCAGTGACTGGACAGCTTGCATTAATTGATTCAACTATGAATTCTGCATAATATGAAACAGTGCTTGAAGATAATGTGAGGCCATCTCTCTAAAAGGTGAAATTGAACCAAAAGTGGACCTTTAAACAGGATAATGATCCTAAGCACACTAGCAAATCCACCAAGGAATGGCTCAAAAAGAAGAAATGGAGGGTTATGGAATGACCTAGTCAAAGCCAGGATTTGAATCCCATTGAAATGTTGAAATGTAGTACATGCAACAAAACATTCAATCTGGCAACTGAAAGAATATTGCTTGGAAGAATGGTCAAAAATTCCAGCAAGCCTGGTGTACAATTCTACAAAACACCTACAAGAAGTTATTTCTGCTAAAGGGTGCAATATTAGCTTCTAAGGCCAAAGGTGGGCTTACTTTTTCCACAGAAGAATATCACATCTATTGATATTTCTGTTGAATAAATGATTGAAAAAGCTAATTTAACTTGTGATTTTGTTCAAGTATATCAACTTTATCAATAGGCACTGTTTCAGAGATGATCAAATGTTTGCTTGTCCATATCTGTCAAAAAAAGCCAACAATTTCCACAGGGTGTACTTATTTTTTCACATGCCTGCATATTGCAGGGAAGTGAAAATCTCTCTATGTTTAACTTGCATATACGTATAAATACTACAGAGTGTCAGTAAAAATAGAACAAATCCGCTGGAGTGTTTCGACAGATGTTATGAACAGGTGGAAATTTTCTTTGCATAATATTTCTTTTTCCACTCTTCTAGGTTTGAAATACCCGAGGGGAGGATTTTGTTCCTAAACTTTCACTTGGGAGAAGAAGACTTCTGGTAAGGCTTTAAGGATATCTTCTGTTTCCACTTGTAGAAAGTCATACAGTTGTGAACTAATGATAATATGCACTACCACAAAAAATTACCTGTCACTCTTGAAGGTTTAAAAAAAAAAAAAAAAAATCTAATTCAGTAGTAATTCAGTAGTAAACAATCAACAGCATGACATTTGTAACGAGATGCTATCTATAAAGGGATGCATTAGCTGCACTCATAAAATATTGATTATCACACGTTGGGTTTTTTTATTTTTTATTTTTTTAGCCATGGTAATGGCTTTGGGTTCGTTCCCATTAAACCCTTCAGCGTCCACATTTCGCCTCTGTGCAAAGATGCTTTTATCATGTTCAGATTGGAATTCATGGTACATTTGCTTCGAGCTGCTTACAGTTTTCCTCTCAGCAGCGTGCAATCTTGTAGAAGAGGATGAGTGGTTTTAATATATTTAGAAAAATATATCAAATATAAGGCTATGATAACATAATGACTCATCCATTACCTTAAAAGGAAACTTGAATACCCTCGGATAAATGCAGCGCATGCTGTACGTATAGTTTAATGGCACGTATTACTTATTTTTTGCATCGTCTATGTATATTCTTTACCATTTATCTTATTGGAAGTAATGCTACAGCAGGCACAGCTCATTGTACAGCTTTTACATGCCGATAGTCAAGTTTAGTTGGTAATGCTATGTTACTGATATATTGAAGCTGTCTGGAACCCAGCTTACGGAACATTCAGTAACCTGCAGTACTGTGAAAAAGTCTTTGGCTTTTTGTGTATATTTTATACTAACTTGTTTCAGAAATTAAAACAAAATCTAAGATAAAACAAAGGCAACCTGAGTAATCGCAAAATACAGTTTTTAAATGATAATGTTATTTATTGAGGTAAAAAAGTTATCCAATTCCAACTGGGCCTGTGTGAAAAAATATTCGCCCCATAGTTACTAATTCTCCAAATCTATGAAACTGCATTTATAATGAGATTCAGCTGGACTAGACGCAACCAGACCTGATTACTGCAAACCCTGTTCAATCAAATCAACACTTAAATAGAACTTTTTCAACAGCATGAATTTGGTCTCACCCAGTAACACACTACGCCAAAGTTGAAAGAAATTCCAGAAATGATGAGGAAGAAGGTGGTTGAAATGCATCAGTCTGGGAAGGGTTACAAAGCTTTTTCAAAGGCTCTGAGACTCCAAAGAACCACAGTGAGAGCTGTTATCTCCAAATGGAAAAACCTAGCACAGTAGTGAACCTTCCCAGAAGTGGCGGACCTTCCAAAATTCCTCCAAGAGCACAGTGACGACTCATCCAGGAAGTCACAGAAGAGCCAAGGACAACATCAAAGGAACTACAGGCCTCTCCTGCATCAATAAAAATCACTGCTCATGAGAAAAATGGCATCCATGGAAGAGTAGCAAGGTGAAAACCACCTCTAACCCAGAAGAACATTAAGGCTCATCTGAATTTTGCCAATACACACCTTGATGATCCACAAACCTTTTGGGAGAATGTTCTGTGGACTGATGAGTTGAAAATTGAACTGTTTGGAAACAATCAGATTTTAATTTAAGGGGGAATTAGTTTTCATATTGATGATAGGTGTTGGATAACTTTTTTGCTTCAATAAAAAAAAACCAAAAAAAAACCTGTATTGTATGTTTACTCAGGTTGTCTTTCTTTTATGTTGTATTTCGTTTGCAGATCTACAACTATTTAGTATGAGATTTACACAAAAACAGAAGAAATCAGGATGGGGCAAATACTGTTTCACAGCACTGTAGGTAATTATACTGCTGGTGTTTGTTGTGGTTTGTATTAGCCCATAACCCCTGGCTAGCCTTTGGCTCCAGAGTGGCTGATCGAGGACAAAAGGTTTTAGGGAGGTGACAGAGGTTTGGCTGGAGCTGTTGGCGGCCGTAAGGGGAGGTCAAGCACACAAAAGCGGGTCAGAGCTCTGAGAGTAATGTGTACTGCACTCAGGAGGTAGTGGTGTGACCTCAACTGCCTTGCACCCCAACAACTCCATCCTCTTCAGCCATCATCTGTCATCTGTCATCTGGGACTTTCTCAGTTTACTGATTTTCCCACAGAGATTAGGCTGTGTAGGAGAGAGAGTGCAAAGTGCTGAACACACACTTCACATGTCAGACCTGAACAAACACACCAAATCTCAAAACAGAATACACTGGCCATAGTCTAATGATTACTTGTATTTATATGTTGAATACTTGAATCTGATTGGTCATATGGTGCTTATTATATTTTCTAACAGCTAGGAACATTCTGGCTGCAAGACACTTTATAATAATGAGCTCATTTCTATATTAGTAGCTAAACCAAATTCAAGGGGTCATTTGAGCAGAAAGAGAGCAGAATGGTGGTGATCAGGGGCAGCAATATGAGCTTTGGGCACCTGTTTAATGCTCTGGGCCCTCCTCCACAGACAGTTTTCATTCTTTTGTATAAATATCATTCTGTCAGTTCCTCTTGAGCCTCTTTTCTACTTAGATCCTAGAACATCCCACACCCTTTTAAGGCACCCATGATGGTGGCTTGTTTAGAGCCAATGGAGATTTGTTTGTGTTGAAGGACTATGAAAAGCAGGTGACGTGATTCATTTGCTGGTACCAAAAAGCTCTCAGTTCACTCGAGTGACATACTTCAACCCTGCACACTCCCACTCTACTGACTAAGCCTTTAGAAATACTTCCTCTTCCATTTGCTCAGATTTGGCACTAGAACTCCATAAATATATAATAGCACTCTGAAAGCGTGTCTGTACCTTTTGTTTTTAAAATGAAATAAACTCTGCCCTGATTTTCTCAAAGCCACTGGAAGTTCAGGTCAGGTCTTTGGACGATTAACTTTAGAGGGTAGAGCTCTATATTGTCACCCTATGGCTGGTGTAGGAGACCATCAGATATTTCCTTCAGAATTCATTGTTCTAAACCACCACAAAATGCACATGCAAAGCCTTTAATATTCTCTTTACATCATGTCTGGCTAAGCATGCCTTTTATACATTTGTTTCTGTACTGCCGTTATTAATTTTGCATTAGGAAATGTAATTATTTTGAAGCTTGTGGATACTCATAACTCAAAACAACTCAAAAGTGCATATGGAAAAGAACCAAATAAACAATTAGAAATGGCTTAGTACCTGTAACGTTACTGCTGGGGAAAAAAAGAGGGTTCGCCAACTGTGAGTGTAGGAGAGGCTGTCCTAGTTTTCCATTTTTGTAACAAGGGTGGGGAGAAGCCTGCTGGCTAATGATAGATGAGTGTGTTGATTGGCTGAGAGGAAGAGTTGAGTTTCAAGGTGTCTTGTTTTCTTGGGATTTCATGAAGAATGCCATGTTAAAGGATGCTACTGGGAGGTAACAATGAGCTCATAGATCATCAGGAATACAAATATGTGTGGGGCAAGGACGAGGACAGGGACTGTATGTATAACATTATAACAAGGAATGTGTACAGTATGTTTGTTTTTTTCCTGAAGGGATCTACAGGATGACAATGGGTTGGTGGTGTTTTAACATTTTCAGACTAGCTCATCCATATTCTCTTCTTAATTCAGTCAGAGACCTGACAAACCTCAGTTTGCCAGTGTGGATTATCCCATAAGTGCCGTGGCACTCAGTGTTTTGCATGGATTAGGCAAATACGTTATGCATCCATTGAGAATGCCTACTTTGTATAACCAGTCCAGACTGCTAGTCACTGGTATGTAGGCTAATATATAAATCCGTGCTTCTGCCTGTGTCGTTGCAGTGGTGCAGGTTTCCCTCATTCATCTTCAGTAAGTACTTAACCCTGGTCACGATTGTCGTGGATCCAGAGCTTATCCTGGGAACAATGGGCATGAGGCGGGAATACAACCTGGATAGGACAACAGTCCATCTCAAGGCACCATGCGCATACATTCACACTATGGGAGGTGTAACCCTATATTTCTTGGAGAACTTGGAGGGAAAAACCCATGTGAATAAGTGAAGAATTTGCAAAACACTACACAGACAGTAACATGAGCTCCGGCTTGAACTGGAGCTGAAAGGTGAGAAAATGGGTTTCCTACCATTTTCCAGTTAGTTGCCATAGGAAAGGGTGTGTCAGCTAAAGAGTCACGCAGGAGCATCTGGAATATCCCTTTTATGTAAGCCATAAAGGGTTTAACCTCAATCTTAGTTGATACGTTCTCCTCCTCTTTTGAGTGTGTGTGAATTTCTTAAGTAGCTCTCATGGGACCCATAAGCTTGCCACAGGAAATGTAAAAACAAAAGACTGAGGCCTACTCAGTAGACTTTAACAATATCAGTGTTGGAATATGAAATATGTTTGTGCTGAAGACTTGCAGTTGTTGCTGCTATAAGAGAAACACATCCAGTAATGTACTGTAGCTTCCAAGCTGAAGGTTTGGACACTTGTTCACATCGATTGCTTTATTGTTCTTTCAGTACTTGTTTGAGGAGCATGGGGTTGACAACATGAGAGCAAGGACTGCAAGTGTGGTCGCTCCATAGTTTAGGTTCTCTCTAGAACAGGAGAGCCCATGTTGGGCCTTTTGTGCAAGACTCATAATACTCAACTGTTAGGGTAGGGTCATATCAAAGAAATAGAACTGGTCTTGATGACGTCAGTTACTTGTGCAAAATGGTAAGCTGTCATTTTACTATCCAACAGAGAGTGTGGCAGGGTGCATGTGTTTAAAGTCATTCACTGATTTACTTGGCCGAGTACACGAATCATAACCATTGCCTGTATCAGGGGTGAAAACACAGGTAGGCAACACCAAACAAGGGTAATCCATAATCAGTGTTGAAACAGGGACATCTCGAAAACAGACATGAAAAGAGGAAAACAAGGCTTGGACTTAAAGATTCACAGAACAGTCACTGATATTGGTTCAAGAAGGCTTGGTGCACAGTCAGCATTCCAGTGGGGTTGAAGTCAGGGGCACTGTCATGCTGGAACAGATTTTGTATAAGCACCTTAGTTCTAGTGAAGAAATTGTAATGCTACATACAAAGACATGCTAGACAATAGAGTGGGCAAGGCCCACACATGGATGTGATATTCGAGTGTCCACATACTTTGGTCATAGTCGTGTATATAGCGCTTTTATCCAAAGTGCTTTACACTGTGTCTCATTCACACACACACTCACACACCAATGGTAGCAGAGCTGCCATGCAAGGCAGCTAACTTGCCATTGGGAGCAACTTGGGGGTTCAGTGTCTTGCCCAAGGACACTCCGGTATGTGCAGTCATGTGGGCCGGGAATCGAACCGCCAACCCTACGATTAGTGGACAACCCGCTCTACCACCTGAGCCACAGCCACCCTATTTGTTCTTGCATTGGCATTACTGAATGAGTATGCGATCATCGGAGTTGGCCCAAGCGTCCACAGGGATTTGCCACTGGGGCAGATAAGCAGACCTCTCTTTGTATCTCAGCTACAAACTAAATATTGACTTGTTTGCCTCATTACATAACACTGTGTTAGGTAATGGCTAGGTAATCCTAGCATTGTTATAGGCTGTTATCCAGCTATCTAGCTCCCTTTCTCAGGTGTAATACAACGACTCAGCTCTGTGCTTGGACTGCATTCTCCCTCATAAACACGTCTGCCTAATGAATAAATGCAAATGTACTTTTGTGCCGTAAAGTTGCTCTGACCTTCAAGGCCAGAATTTCCTATTCATCCACTGACCACATTTTAAGAGCTTGTTAATGGAGGCATTGACTTCTTTGCATCCTTTACAGCTTCCAGTAACATTAAACAAAGCTGAAGCCTCTTAAACGTCCACTGAGACTTAAATTCTATAAGGTCACACCATGTATCTATTCAGAGAGTGCACAGGTTACAGAGAGATAAACCTTTCTCTTTTCTCCAGGTTTTTGTATATTGTTGTCTTTTCCCTTCCACATAGTGCGATATAGTTGTTTATTTTTTGGTTGCTGATATGAAGCAGTGTGTTCTTTATCTTTCCTGATTTGCTGTGTCTAAGACAGAAGGACACACAGTAGGGTATTGCAGTCAAGGTGCAAAGGTCAGATCCATACATGATTAGATTACAAAAATATGGGAAGGACTTTGGGAGATAGTTAAAAAGCTAAAAGTTATTCGATTTGCGTGACCTCTAATTTGATGCCTGTAAAATGTGTATGAAGGGAAGCGGAAAAATGAACACAGCTAATTTCAACTTTCACTGTCTGCTGAATCGCTTCCTGTTTGCACATGAATAAGCACAAGTTGCCATGGGGATGGGAATGTGTGGTGCCGGGCATGTGCTGTGTCCACTGATCTCGGGTTATTGATAATCTCACCCCCAACACCGACAACGTATTTCGTAACAAAGGCAACCTCATATACCAGATTTAAGTGAATCTCTTCTGCTTTACATTGATACAATAGTGATTACAATACGTGGATAATACAATAATGGATTTTCAGTTTAATAATAATAATAATAATAATAATAATAATAATAATAATAATAATAATAATTTTTATTTACACAGCCCCTTTTCACAAGCTCAAGGACACTTTGCACTCCATATATGTTTAACAGCACAAAGTACATTATAACATGAGGAGGCATAGCACAGGCTCAGAGAAAAAATGAGGCTGATACTTTGGAGGTTGGTAGGAGGAGTTTCACCAACAGTCTTGACAGCTAGATAATCAAAAGACGTGACATTATGAAATTCAGTCAAAACCGCTCTCATGCCATCTCGACAAACAACAGCTAGTCCGCTCCCTTTTCCGTGCAGCCGGGGTTTAGACAAATATTTGTATCTGTGTGGAGTAAGCAAATTTAGTTGTAAGAAGTCATTAGGTGTTTGCCAGGTTTCAGTTATCAGTAGCATGTCCAGTTTTTTATCGGTGATGAGTTCATTCAGAATTGATGCTTTGGTCGTTACTGAGTACTGATCAGTAGTGTAAGTGTGCCTGCATGTGTGTGTGTGTGTGTACGGACTTCACTCTTTCACACTGGCTTTGAGGAACACACACAGAAGCCATGCCTCCTTTACTCATCTGAAGGAAGATCTTCACACACACACCTTCTAATTTAAGCCCAAATGAATACTGTTTCAATGTTCCTATGTGTTCAAGGTTTTAAAACAGTTCCCCTCAAGGCCGCATTTGTTATTTTCCACTGTGTTTGTGTTGTGTTTATGAGAGCAGAGGGCTGCACCGTGAGAGGCATCACTTTCACACAGTCTGTAAAGGTCTGGCAAGCAAAGCTGTGGAAATGTGGATCGCCAGCTGCTGCCCATCCCAGTGTAGAAGTGTAGGAGTGTGTATGTGTGCATGTGTATGTGTGTGTGTGTGTGTGTGTGTGTGTGTGTGTGAAGCTTAAACAGGTGCTGGTGAAATGCAATCCTCACTTCACAACACCCACTATCCTCTCTCTCTCTCTCTCTCTCTCTCTCTCTCTCTCTCTCTCTCTCTCTCTCTCTTTCTCTTTCCCTAGTCCCTAGAGCCCTTCAGAACAGGAGTATCTCTCTCCAGCCCATTATTCCAGCTGCTGATGTGACCTTTAACCCTTTTAAACAGGGGCAGGACAAAAGGTTCTAACATATAAGTTCTCAGTTCGGCAGGGGTTTTATCTGGGGCAGACAGTAAAACAAACAGCATGAACTATCTGGATTGATGTGCCAATGTAAAATTTCAGTCTCAGAATCATGTATAACGTTATTGTATGTATGTATGCTTTATAGTTGATTTTTATTTAAAAAAAAATAAAAATTCATTTGTAGAGGTGATAGTTCTGTCCACAAAACAGAATTTGACAAGGACACGTGCAATTCGGCCAAGATAAGAACCCTTAGAAGACAGTTGTCCTTGTGCTGCCTTTCTACAGGAAATAAACTTTCTTTCAGGATCAAATCACTGATTAAAACCTGCTGCATTTAAAAATGGGTTAGTCACAGTCATTTGAATATTGTGAATACTGTTATATATTAAATATTTAGCATCTGCCCATGATAGCTTTGAAGAAGGCATTATGATTGCAGATATAAAAAAGTTAAGGCTTAAAAGTGAACTATTTTCTTATTCTTGACTTCCTAACTTAAGCACATAACATAAAAGCATCTATTATCATCACATTTCCTGTGCTTTAAGCTGATTTGAGCCTTTTGCTCATAACCAGGTTCAAAACCAAGGCTTGAAAATATGCATTTTTTTTAATATTTGAAAAAATACATTCATTGTAACAGGTTATATTTACTTAAAAGTAAACCGGTGCATAATGTATGAGTTTCTTGGTAGCAATTAGACTATACCAGAAAGATTTCAACACAGTTACAGTTGCTCAGTTACACACATTGGGTAAATAATTCATTTGATTCCTTTTTGCTATGTTGATAAAGTATGACCGTTTTTGTGGTCAGGTAGCTGAAGTGATCTTCTTAAATAACCAGTGAACGTTATGCCTATTATTCACACTTCAAAAATTATACCGTAGTGAAACGTTGAATATAGGTGAATTTCTCTAATATGAATCATTATGAGATTTAAAAAAGACAAACAAACATAAGATTTTTAAGCCTAATTCTAGACATTTTTATCAACTATAAATTTCAAGCTTGAAACAAAGCTTGACATGCTGACAGCGCTGCCATTTCTCCGTCTAAATCTGTTTCCAGGGGCATAGTGATAGGGTCAGAAAAACAGCTCTCCCGGTTTAGGCGATGCCTACTTTGGTTTAAGTCCAAATACAGATATAGATATTGCGTTACATCCTAATACATACATACATACATACATACATACATACATACATACATACATACATACATACATACATACATACATACATACATACATACATACATACATACATACATACATACATACATACATACATACATGCATGCATGCATACATACATACATACATACATGGTGCTAGAAAGTTTGTGAACTATTAAGAATATAAATATGACCTAAAACACCATTAAATTTTCACACAAGTAGATAAAGTGAACCGATTTAAACAAATGAGATGAAAATATTATACTTGGTCATTTATTTATTGAGGAAAATGATCCAATATTACATATCTCAGAGTGGCAAAAGTATGTGAAATTCCTCAGTATGTGACATTCCTTCAACTCTGGGATGAACTGCTTGCTTCATTACCTTCCACAACATTTGTATTGGATTAAGGTCAGGACTTTGACTTGGCCATTCCGAAACATTAACTTTATTATTCTTTAACCATCCTTTAGTAGATGACTTGTGGGTTTAGGGTCCTTGTCTTGCTGCATGACCTACTTCAGATGTCCTGATATTTTCCTTTAGAATTTCTGGTATAATTCAAAATTCATTGTTCCATCAATGATAGCAAGCCATCCTGGCCCAGATGCAGCAAAACAGGCCCAAACCATGATACTAGCACCACCATGTTTCACAGAAGGGATACGGTTCTCATGCTGGAGTGCAGTGTTTTCCTTTCTCCAAACATGACGCTTGTTTTCATCCACAAAACAGTTTTCCATCAAGCCTTCTGGCTTGTCCAGGTGATCTTTAGCAAACTGCAGATGGGCAGCAATGTTGGAGTTTGAGAGCAGTGGCTTTCTCCTTCTCCTGATGTGTCCACAAACTTTTGGCCATTTAGTATCCATACATAATTTAAATACTTACAATTCTTTTGTGTTTACTTATTTTATTGGTCCTATAATAAAATAAAATATGGTTTTATCAACCAATGAACGAATAAAACTAGTCAGTGTAAAAGATATAATGCACAAATCATTTCAACTCTAATACTGTAAATATAATGTAGGGCATAGTGCATGATGAATTGTATTCTGAATGACTGTGGAGCTCAGCGACTTGCAAATCGGGCTTAACATCGTGTAGTGTGAACTAGGCTTAAGGCAGCTCTACATGGCTGAATATATATGTGTGTGTGTGTGTGTGTGTGTGTGTGTGCATGCGTGTTCATACAAACACTGCTGGTTGTCTGTGTAGATAAGAGGAACATAAGACGAGCTGTCAGTCACTATGCTAACAGCGTAATGAGTGCTGAGGTATCCTGAATGACAAAGGCCCGCTTTGCTGCCTGATAGGAATGCTTGATTATACCACGGTGCATTAGCAAAGCGAGCTAATGTTTACCATTAGCTCCATCTTTCTGTGTCTCTTACATACACTCATGCAAAGGAGGGCAGCTGCATTGTTTATCAAGTGAATGCTGGAGTTAGACTTTGCACTCTTGCTGTGTTTGCTGTCTTTTGTTATGCGACTTTAGTTATTTAAGGTGACAGCTACATACTCCACCCTGCCAAAACTGACTCTTTCACTCTTTCTTTCTTTTTGGTTCTTTTTTTTTTCTTTTCTTTCTCTTCTCCCAAACATATATGGATGTGTTGTCATGGCCCACAGGGGCAATTCCACCATGGGCCACTAGAGGGCACCCTTACTGACCTTGCAGAAGAACTTCTTCTGTTGTCTCCCTGATTTCCTGGTTGCGTTCGAAATCACGTACTGTGACAGTACTTACTGAATTCGATGAAGTGCCTACTGCACGGCCGTTGAAACAGTACATACTAATCAGTGTGTGTGTAGTATGAATACCATCCCGGACATACTACGTCCGCCTTGTTGGCATTGTTATGTGACCTTTGACGTCTTCATAAACACAAAAATCTTAAAGGGACCACCAGATTAAAGCAAACACACTAACGGCAAAATCCACATCAGGAAATTAACCAAATTAGCAATTTAATGTGGGCGGGGTTAACAAGCTGAGGTAAATTCATTGCTATTAGCCGGGCTGGCTAAGGCACGATGGAGATCATAAAAAGTTTTTTTTCTTGTTTAAACCTTCAACAAGTTAACAGTTTATTCGGATATTGCTAAACAATTCCTGTTTAACCAAGGTTTAATACTTCTGCGCTAGTCCGCACCAGTCCCGTTGCATTATGGGATTGTTTGACTCGTGTAGTGTCCATCGGTTGCACGCTATAAAATCTCCCCAGAAGCAGTACGCCATCCGGGTATATGAGAATTCAGACATACTACCCCCCTGGCGTACAGCTTTTCGTATGGTAGTACTTTGTAGTATGGTAGTACGCGATTTCGGACGCAGCCCCTGTCTCAACCATGCTCACC